>NW_027530879.1:473597-491091 GCF_008692635.1 Crocuta crocuta
CTAAAAGCCCATCAATAAAATGTTAATACCATAGTTATACTTTTTATCTGTTTATGTGCAGTGGTCCTTTGGAGGACTATGGACCACTGTAACATATAAACTTTTTTTTCTTGCCACTAAGAACAATTTCCACCATCTTGAGAATGCATGTCTCAGATTATGCTTGTACACTGAATCCTGATGATGTTTCGCCACCTCTATATGCAAAGCTACCATATTCTGGAGTATACAGCTCAAGAAAATGGAAGACAGAAAATGGTTCTTTAGTAAATCATAGATTGTCAACTGAGAGACCAAATCTGATTCCTCTCCTAAAAATGAGGAAGCCCTAATAATATTAAAGAGCATATGGTTCCCGAGTCAAAATGGTGTCCAAATCAAAAATCTCACAGCCACAAATGCAAACTCCTCCACGTACAGACAGAGGGGCAGCCTTTGTTCTCAGAAAGGAGATGATGAGCTTGCCAGAGCCACCATCTCATTTACTTGTTTAGTCGCACACACTGATTGAGCTCTATGTAGACTTTCAGTTCCATGAGGACAGGGATTGTGTTGGATTTTGCTCACCACTGTAGAATAAAGGAAAGAAAGGAAGGGAGAAAGGAAGGAAAGAAAAGAGGAAGACAAGGTACTATGCTAAGTGATTTGAACACTGCCTCCAAGAACATTACACTTAGTGTGAAGATACAGATATGTAAAAACAAAGTAAAATATAATAATAATTTTAATTAAAAAGACACATGGCCATGGTAAGGTTACAAAGCAGTGGTTAATTCTATCTGGTTAGAAGTGGTACAAAAGTGAAGTGCGTTATGAAAATGTTCATGGAGACAAGGCTATATTAGGGCTTTTGTGGGCTCTAGGCTGCTCTTGCCTTTATGATCTCCTTTCTCCGTAAAAACATATTTAACAAACTGTAGAACAACAAGATGAATATAATCATCTGGACAGTCTAGGAATATATAGCTCGGAGGTCCAGCAAATACCTCCAGGAGGAGCAAGATGTTGAAGTGACCTCTTGAAGAGTGACAGCTTGTTGAAGGACAAGCTGGAAGAGTGGCTGAAAGACAGGGAATAGTGTAGAGAGAACAGCTTGTTCGAAGGCCTGGATGTGAAAGGTTTGTTATGACTGGATGGCAGAGTTAGAGAGACAGAAAGAGGAGCAGGGTGAGAGATGAGAGGAAGGTGGAGGTCAAACCACAGCAGGTCCTGGTTTAAAGAGTCTGGTTTTGAGGCGCCTGGGTGGCTCAGTCAGGTAAGCATCTGACTTCGGCTCAGGTCATGGTCTCACAGTTCATGACTTTGAGTCCCGCATTGGGCTTTGTGCTGACAGGGTGAAGCCTCCTTGGGATTTTCTCTCTTTCTCTCTCTCTCTCTCTCTCTCAATCTCTCTCTCAATAATTAAATAAAAATAAATACACTTAAAAATAAATAAAAATAAAAAATAAAGAGTCTGGCTTTATCCTAAGGATAATAAAAAGCCATTTAAAAGCATTTATGCCATGAACAGACACTTCTCCCAAGAGGACATCCAGATGGCCAATGGACACATGAAATGACGCTCAGCGTCCCTCCTCATCAGGGAAATACAAATCAAAACCACACTGAGATAACACCTCATACCAGTCAGAGTGGCTAAAATGAGCAAATCAGAGGACTCTAGATGCTGGCGAGGATGTGGAGAAACGGACACCCTCCTACACTGTTGGTGGGAATGTAAACTGGTGCTGCCCCTCTGGAAAACAGTGTGGAGGTTCCTCAAAAAATTCACAGTAGAACTCCCCTATGACCTAGCAATAGCACTGCTAGGGGTTTACCCAAGGGATACAGGAGTGCTGATGCATAGGGCACATGGACCCCAATGTTCATAGCAGCACTCTCAACAAGAGCCAAAACATGGAAAGAGCCTAAGTGTCCATCCACGGACGAATGGATCAAGAAGATGTGGTTTATCTATACAATGGAATACTACATGGCAATGAGAAAGAATGAAATCTGGCCATTTGTAGCAACGTGGATGGAACTCAAGGGTATTATGCGGAGTGAAATCAGTCAGGAAGAGAAAGACAGATACCATATGTTTTCACTTATAAGTGGATCAGGAGAAACTTAACAGAGGACCATAGGGGAGAAGGGGAAAAAATAGCTGGGGAAAGGGAGGGAGTCAAACCATGAGAGACTCTTGAACGCTGAGAACAAACTGAGGGCTGATGGGGGTGGGAGAGAGGGGAAGGGGGGGTGATGGGCATGGAGGAGGCACTTGTTGGGATGAGCACTGGGTGTTGTATGGAAACCAACTTGACAATAACCTATGAAAGAAAAAAAAAAAGCATCTTTGTCAGGAACCGACAGTATCAGGTTTGCATTTTGGGTATTCATTCAAGCTACAGTACAGCCAACGGACTGGAGAGGGTGTGGTGGATATCCTATGGGTTCATTAAGCCTTCTCTTCACGGCTCACATTCCCATCCTCGGCTTCTGGAAACATTGGCTTTTGAAGGCTCAAAGCTGATCCCTTCGATGGGAATTGCCCCCAGCCACAGGGAACTGCCTTTCCCAAGAGCAGACCCTCTCCCAGAGAGCACCCATGGCCATGACTGGCTAATGTGGAGATACAAAGCCCAGCCACCTTATCTGAACCAGGGACAACCTCAGCTCCTAAGCTTGTTGAAGGATTGGCTGAAGCCTCTATTGTAACCATGTTGCTGGTCACTTCTCCCTCTGCCTAATCCTACTCTATTAATTTCCTATTGCTGCATAACACATTACTGCAAACTTAGTGGTTTAAAAAAAAACACACACACATTTATCACCTCACAGTGTCCATGGGTTAGGAGTCCGGGCACATTTTAACTGGGTCCTCTGCTCGGACTGCAATCCAATTGTTGACCAGACTGCATTCTCATCTGGAGACTTGACTGGGGAAAAATCCACTTCCAAGCTCACTCCAGTTGTGACAGAATTCACTTCCTTGTGGTTGAAGGACTGAGGACCTCAGCTTCTGGCTGACTGTTGGTCACAGGCTGTCTTCAGTGGTGAGAGGCCACCAACAATTCCTAGACATGGCTCACCGTTTCTTTCATGTAGGCTCTTCCAACATGGCCACTTACATAGTCAAGCCAGCAAGGAGAGTCTCTAAACATGTCTGCTAGCAAGACAGACTCAGACATGATATAAAGTAACTGCAGGAATAACATCTCATTTTTGCTGTATTCCATGCAATAGAAGCAACTCACCAGTCGCATCCTCACTCAAGGAGAGGGGTAACATGAAGGTGAGAACATTAGGACATGGCAGACATCTTAGAGTCTATTTGCCACACCTGTCTTCCTCACTTCTTACAGGTGTATCTCCTGAGCATTCCCCAGTAAACCTTCTGCTTGCAATGACCCATCTTGGAGTCTGTATCCAGGGAGCAACACTGGGGTAGGGGAGGGAGTTAGAAACTGTTGCTGTACAATAGCGAAAACATGGAAAGAGTCTAAGTGTCCATCAATGGACGAATGGATCAAGACGATGTGGTTTATCTATACCATGGAATACTACATGGCAATGAGAAAGAATGACATCTGGCCATGTGTAGCAACGTGGATGAACCTTGAGGGTGTTATGCTTAGCGAAGTAAGTCAGGCAGAGAAGGACAAATATCATATGTTTGCACGTAGAGGAGGATTAGGAGGAACTTAATGGAGGACCATGGGGGAGAAGAAGGGGGGAAATGGTGGGGGAAAGGGAGAGAGGCAAACTATGAGACTCTTGAATGCTGAGAACAAACTAAGGACTGATGGATGTGGGGGGAAGGGGGGAGATGGGCACGGGGGGGGCACTTGTGGGGATGAGCATTGGGTGTTATATGGAAACCAACTGGACAATAAACTATTTGTAAAAAAAAAAAACTGTTGCTGTAACATCAATTATGGATGATAGCAGTAGGAGACTGATCAGTGAATTTTCGTTCTATTCATAAATGTGTGATAACTTATTATTAGAATTTAGAAGAATCATGGCCTATCTGGAAGTGAAATGAAGTGTACTAACTGTAAGTTGTCTTCAAAGCAAGGATACACACAACAAAAAATAATTCATTTCTAGGGGTGTAGAATAGATTACACATAACTAATAAAAAATAGGTTTACTAATTTCCACAGCATGAAAATAAATCTCAGACCACAGTCAGTCGCATAATTAAAAAGAAAGGATTAGCACTTTATTAAATTCACATAGACTGTACTTTTACAAATTGCAGAAATAGTCAGCAAATAGCGCTACCCTATTAGAGACTGACAGAGAACAAACAAGTATTCATGTGATAACAGGATCAAATTTCACTTCATGTCTTGACACTCCTATTTTCATCCATCTCAGTTATAATCATTATTTTTAATTCTTGCTTACTTAGTCATATACAGAGTGAAATAAACAATATTCAAAAAGGATCCATTTTCAAAGGTTTCTATACCATATTATAGGTATTCTCCACTGGAAAAAATATTTCTCTTTATTTTCTTTTCAAAGTGTGAAAAGAAAAAAATATATATATATGTAGTGGCCTGACCTTATTTCTGGAAATGCTTAACATGAATGCATTTTTTTAAACCAATAACTAAAGATACATGACTACACTTACACATTGTGTTGTCAGTGAAATATTTTGGAATATTCTGAGGAGTCAACAGCTTATGATTCCAAAGGTCTTCATGGGTATAACTGATTGCCTTTTACTTAATGCACGCTGAAACTTTCTTACAAAAGAAGAATGGTGGAACAAAATATACAATTTGCCCTTGATCATTTATAATGCTCAGCAGTTACACAGACACAGTGTTGGGTTCCTTGGGGAAGCAAAATAGCAGCCCTTCAGAGAGGGGTGAGCCGCTCATCTTCTGTCAGGAAGGCATCGTTAATGTGCCCTCCCTTGGTGTCCAGAGGGTCGCAGGGGATGCCATTCTCAATTGTGATCGTGTTTTCACACTTATCTTCACTGTCATCCACTTCAGTTGGTCCTTTGCTCATCCTAAATGCACACAGAAAGAAGGATTGGGATCTAGGAGGAGAAATCCTGGTCTTCTGTACAAACACGGAGAGCAGGGAAGGGAAGAGGAACCTTAGAATGATGAAATAATTGATGACATTTTGTATTTTCAAATAAATTTCAAAGGCCACAACGAGCTAATGAGGTGAAAAGTTGCTACCAAGATAAGAAGTCTGCATGGATGATATATACATAGTGATCAGAACAAGTGGTCTTATTTAGAATACTAAAATAAATATGCATGAATATGTATATGAGTGAATACATATTTATATGAATAAATGTGTTTGTATACAAACACAAATTGCATGAAGGAATGTGAAGAAAATGTGTGATAAATTAGCAAGTTAAAAAATTAAGCTCTAGAAGAAGAACAACAAAAAATTGAATTCTAAAAAAGTAATAAATTCCTCTCACAGGATTTGACAAATAGCCTGCAAATGTTGAGTGGAAATCAAATTGAAATGAGGCATCAAGAAGCAACTCACATTCCTTTGTAGAAAAGAAGTAACTATTATAAATTGCAGGTATCACTGCTTGGCTCTACTCATTACAAAATAGGTGCATTCATTTGTAAATTGGGTGTTTGGAACTCAGAACACATTTTACTAATTACATTACAACTCAGAGCTAAAATTCAGGTCATTCCCCGAAAAAACTCTGTAGGACAATATAAATCTTTGAGTTCCTCATTCTCAGACCCTTTGTAGACTCTGCTAGCCCTACCCTTAGTATTTCCTTGGAGTGTGGAAAGCTATAGCTTTGAATTCAAAGGGTCTTCCTGTCTTTTGTGAAAGACCAAGACACTGAGCCAGTTATTCTTATTATCAAGGCAGATAAGAGAAGAAAAAAGAGGTGGGTACTTCTAGACAACCACAGAGAAGGGCAGTTTCCCTGAGGTTTCTTACAAGTTAGATGCTGGGGCATCACGGAAGCATGATTTGGGGCATGATGCTCCCAGACTTGCCAGAGATGCTTTTGTTCCAGGAATCTGTGGAAACGTCAAAGGGGCAGACCCAAATGGATCACACTGCTGGAATAGTGGGTACTGCTGTGGTGACCAGGATGGACTCCCACCACTATGAAGTCCCTTAGAACCTTGGTGAGTCTCTGGTAAATGAGGAGGTGCCAAAGATGCCGCAGTGATGACTGAGGTAGAGCTTCCTAGTACTCCTGCATGAGAGTCCATTTTAATGTGTTTTAAAGAATATGGTGGAGGAAGGGAGAGAAAAGAAAGAGCTCTTAACTTACACAAGAATGACAACTAATACAGAAAGAGTAACAGAAATAGAAAACCACCCCTATAATAATAATTCACTCTGATGAGGCTCATCAATGGATATTCAACCACTGAGTAAGGGATGGTTAGGGAACAGGATATTCACATGGTCTCAATGTATCACCCCCACAAGCAATGTACTAAGTATAAAGAGATATTTGTATTTTGTCAAGGAAGAAATCTGATGAACATCCCCAACAATGAGACAAAGTGACAGTGCCTCCAGATTTAATGCACTGAGATTTTATTTATTTGTTTATAAAATTCTGTATTCTGTGTTCCTACCCTGCCCCATCACCAATTTTTTTTTCTCCTGAATCTGGCAGGAGGAAGTAATCAGACAAATCCAAATTTTAAATTATTTTATAAAACAGCTGATCTGGACTCAGCACAGAGTAGGCACTCAAATGATGTGCTTAGAGTTGGCTGGACAGACACATGGATAGTTGGCTAGCTAGTTAGACAGATGATCAATGGCTGGTTGGATGGATGATAAATTAATGGATGGATGGATGGATGGACTAATGCTTTAGGCAAAGTTAGACAGTAGGCCACGGTAGATCTTGAATGGGATTCACCACAGAAAGAGAAAGAAAGAAGAAGGAAGAAGAAAGAAAAGAAGAGGGAAGGAAGAACACATACACACATAATATTTCTTGTATCTCTTGTATTGTTGCTTTTCCAAATGAATGGAGGAAAACATTTGCTTTCCTACCTTAGAAAATGGTAGTATAGATTTTGTAAGAGTTTGCTGATGGTTTATTACATAACTCCAAATAGCTGAAGTTCATAAAGAAAGGTAAAGTATCACTGCAATACAGGAGATACCACTGTCATCACTTGAAAGTATTTTGCCATCGTATATGACACTATCAAGTGTCACAATTTATCAATTTAATCCATTAGGCATCACAAAAGAATGGGAAAGAACTAAAAAGAAAGATGCAAACAAATGAGGACAAGTTTGTCTTCGTTAGAGGAAAGTCTTCTCAACCAAAAAGACTCTGGGTGAAATGGCTATGGAAGTATACGTAATGGAGCTGTGTCAGTGGCAAAGTAGGTACATGCCGTGCTCTTGCGACCTTAGATCTAGTTGTTCAGAGTCTTGGCATTACCAGGCTTCACAAACTGCAACGTCAGTAACTTGATGGCTGGACACGATAAGCGGCTCAAAGGTTATGTAACAGTAATAGAGCACTTTGTCACATTTCGGAGTATGCATTGTAATAAACTGATTCCCTGCCTGTGCCTTGCTATTACTAACAATAATAAAACTGAACCATGTTTCTGGATCATTCTGATTTGATGTTCTGTTAAAAACATGAATTCTTTTTCCTGAAAAATAAAACTGAGTGTTAATGACTGCCACTGTTCCTGCAATGTCAGCTGGGTCACGAAGATTTTTTAGAAGGTAATGAAAATACCTGAAACTAGCTCCTAAGAGCCTTGAGAGTAGACATTTCTCATGAATCCAGAGAGAAAGGGGGCAAAAGAGAGGGCAAATAAACATCAGGTGACCCTTGGAGCTAGGGGGTGTTGAGAAGCAGGATTTGTTCAAAATAAAGTAGTGGCAGCTAAAAGCACAGAGAATACTTCTGTCTCCCTTCAAACAGGACAGAGCTGAAGAGCCAAGGCCCAAGAATAGCGAGAAAAACAACAGAAGACAGACAAATATGATTTTGGTATATGTGCTACCAAAGCGAGCATAGACAAATATGATTTTAACACAGAATAGAATTAATTATTGGGGAATTGGGAGGGTCCTCATAATCAGTACAAATGGTTCCTGGGGAAAATATCGGTGTTACTGGAATGATTTCAGTGGGCATCGCGGTCCAGTGAGATCGATGGGCTGTGGGAAGCAGCCCGTCTGGTTTTAAATACGGTGACTACTACTTTCGAACCATGCAACTCTAGGCAGGTCGCTTTGTGTCCGCCAAGCGGTAGCGATACTACTAATAATTAGTATCTATTACATGACAGAAATCAGACTAAGCACTTTGGATACATCACTT
The DNA here is from genome assembly GCF_008692635.1 of Crocuta crocuta. Taxonomy (NCBI): domain Eukaryota; kingdom Metazoa; phylum Chordata; class Mammalia; order Carnivora; family Hyaenidae; genus Crocuta; species Crocuta crocuta. The sequence goes on from NW_027530879.1 coordinate 481,924, forward strand.
AATTCCTACTGTGATATTATACAGATTTTATTATGAGCCCTGTTTTTCAAATGAAGGAGCTAACACTCAAATAGGTAGAGCAGCTTGTCTTTGAGAATGGGACAAGATTGGTCTCACCAGGGAACTAGAACTCGATTTAATCTCCCCAGGATTCACTCAAAACACGTATGTGATTGCTACTGAGTATGTACATTTAAGAACAGCAAAAGAAAAGAATTATTAGCTATAACATTCCTGACTTTATGTACATACCTATTTTTAAAACCATTGACTTAATTAAGAGTTTACATGAATGTGAAGTTTCTGTATATGAAAATGTTGGCTGAGCCCCATCCCCTTGTGTGAAAAGCAATATCTGTAGAAATTGAAATGTATTTGTTTACTATTGGCCTTATAGGAATAGAAACAAAACTGAAGTAAATTAAGTGAATTTACTAATGATTCTGCTCAACTGTGAGCATTAGTCAGGGCTTTATGTCCTGAGTCTTTAACCTGGCTTTGTTACCAAGTACCAGACTATAATCTCCTTGTAGGCAAGGCCCATCCATGTTATCTATGTATGTATCTTCCATGATAAATACTAGAGCTCCCATAACACAGTGGATGGTTGATAAAGGAATAACATATTTTTCACCTCTTTGGGCCTTGGCTTCTGGAGAGATGAATTTAGATCATTGTTAAGATCCTTTCCTAAGACCCTAACATTATTACAGTCTATTTACATACAGGATTCATAAAGCTTTCCTACTATGTACATGCAAGTCTGAAATCATGCTGTGACTCTCCTTTCATAGCACAGTCCCAGGTTATATAAAGTTAGGACTTTTAACTGCCTTTGGATGGTAATGCTAGTAACTTGCATCGATATGGCACTTTCCAGGATATAAAGCATTGTATGTATTCTCTGACTTTTCTTCTTATAATCATAATTATTTAAGAAAAATATTCTTATCCTCATTTTCTATATGTGAACTGCTCAAGATCGCTCAGCTAGTAAACGCTGGGGCCTGAGATTAGAACCCAAAACCAAGAGTACTGATTTAGTGCTCTTTCTGCTGAAGCACACATCGCATCAACTTCATCACCATGATCACTGTCACATCCCCATCACCATCACAACCATCGCTGTCATCATCATTGCCATCATCATAAAGCTGGCCAGAGAACTAAAACATCTGCTTGTGGGCTGGGGCGAGACACAGATCCAATAGAGACGTCACCATGGAGTATATGCAGTCTGTCTTGGGCACCTGCCCACCTCCCTGGTTGCCTGAGGATTTCCTGAAAGTAAATTTTAAAAAATCTTTTCCCAGCTTTTTTTCCTCTGACAGTTCTCTCATTTCCACAAACTGCTATTCTCAACTAGATGGTAATAGAGAAGCACCTTCATCAAATTATTTCCCAAGGAGGAGGCATTTGTAATGGTGTGCTGGACCTGGCTGGCATGGGCTTGCCAGAGGTGATTGTTAAACATTCAGAAATTTCACACTTGATAGGAAAACAGCAAATGTTACAAATCAAGGTATTTTTTTTCCAGAAAGCTGGTAAACCAGTTCACCACAATTACAGTAAACAGTAACCCTAATAAGATCATTTGCCTTTTAAAATAGGTGTTAACTAATAAAATCCCAAGCAATGAGCCACTGCACTAGAAAATTTGTTTACAGTATCATGGCAATTTCTGGATGCACAAGAGATCCTTTGTCAGCATCTTTTAGTCACAGAAATGGGTTAAGCTGAGCTTGGATAATAATAATTACTGTTTATTTAGTGCATACTATATCCTAGGCACTTCACGTACATTTATCTCACCCAATCCTCATGGAAGCGCTGTGAGATATTATCTTCCTACTACAGACGGCAAAACAGTCCCATGGAAATTAGATGACTTGACCAAGGTCATTCGGCTAAAGGGTATTGCTGGTGTTTGAGTTCACCTAGTTTGGCTCCTAATGACTGCATATGAATAATGAATGTAATACTGTTATTGACCCAGGCAGAAGACTTGTCAAAGCTCTACTTGAGAAGTTTCCTCAAGAGTAAGGTTAAGTGGTAGGAAATTGAAGAAGACACAAAGAAATGGAAAAACATTCCATGCTCATGGATCAGAAGAATAAATATAGTTAAAATGTCATTACTACCCAAAGCTATCTACACATTCAATGCAATCCCAATCAAAACTGCACNCAAAAATTAAAAAATTAAAAACAAAAGGGTAAGGTTAAGTGCGCATATGTCTTAGATGGCAGCGGCACTCTTCTCCACAGAAGCAAAATGGTAACTTAGATGACCCTGCAGTCCGTCCTTCTAAGTTTAAGGCTTTGTATCACACAAACCATGTTCACTAATATCCAATGTATGGATTGGATTACTGGACAAATCTTTGTCTTCCTAGGACTGAAGGCATTGGGGGCAACTCCTGCTTCTCCCATGATTAGGAAGGGCTCTCATCACAATCATCGGGGCTCTCCCCACTTCAGACTGCACCCCCTCCACACATTTAAAGCAATACTTTGCCCAAGAGAAGCCCACCATAGACTGTATCAAGCTTAAAACACAACAAATCAATTTATCTTCAGAAGGTTGTCGTAACTGTCCTGACTATATTTGCCACTTAGTGATGCTCTCCAGGTTTACGCAAGAGATTTGTCTATCTGTTTTCCTAGTTCGAACATGAACTGAATTTGCAAAGGCAGGGTTGTGACAACAGCCTCACTTCTCCCAGGCAACAGATTATGACGCTACACACCCAGTGATTATATTACCGCAGAATTCGCTCAGCAGGAAAGAGATAGCACAAGCTGGAAGCCCGGCAAATGGCAGGATAATAAAATAACAGTAAGAGCTAACACTTATTGAGTGCTCACCAGGGGCAAGGCACCACTCTAAGCACACCACTGCGTTAACTCTTTTGACCCCACCACGTTCGCCGTTTTCAGTATACCTCGCTGTCACTCTAGAAGAGTTATCTATGCACAGGCAACAAAGACAGATTTAACCAACTCGACTCTAGCACCACAAACCATATTCTCCTGAGCCTGGTTTCCCTGACTCATTGCCCGTACTTCCTGATATGCAAAGAGTTCATGGATTATATACAAGAGCAGAATCTAGGAGATAAAATACTTTGAATCCTAGCAGTCTCAGAGTCCATGCTTCTAACCCCTACACTATATTGTGCTAGTGAGAAAACTGGGAACCAAGGAGATGAAGTGCATTCCCAGAAGTTATGATCCATAGAAACCAGAGGGTCACAGCATTCTAGGATTGATACAAAAGTTAAAAATACTTTTTTATTAATTTATGCTTTAATGTTTATTTATTTTTGAGAGAGAGCGAGTCAGAGAGTGAGCAGGGGAGGGGCAGAGAGAGAGGAGACACAGAATCCGGAGCAGGCTCCAGACTCTGAGCTACCAGCACAGAGCCTGATGTGGGGCTCAAACTCACAAACCGTGAGATCATGACCTGAGCTGATGTCAGCTGCTTAACTGACTGAGCCACCCAGGCGCCCTAAAAACCTTAAGCATAAGTATTCAAACACTGCAAGAGAATCTTTCTTAAAATTTGAAAAAAAACTCAAAACCAAACAAATTAACAACTTGTCCCAAGACTCTTTGTGTTACACGTCATGCCAAGATGAAGAAAGTCAAGCAAGCACAACTTGATCTTAATCTCTGAGTTTAGTTTGGAGACTAGGCACAAATCTCCTTTATTCCAGAGCGCTTCACTTATCATTTGTGAAAAAAATTTACAAAGACCAACAGTTAAAAATGATTCCCTTCCGCCAGTAACTAGAGTGAGACATATGGAAAGGAATAAACCTCCAGAGAAACATTTAGTTGAACACACACTTGGCCAAACTCATCCCACGTGTCTGGGTGGGCATCAACCCTTTTGAAAGCCAATTCCATGTCCCTGTGATTCCCACTTACCCGAATTCCTCTTCCTTGGTATCACAAGAGAAGGTGTTAGAAGATCAAGTGGTGTAATGAAGAGTAAGGACTCTCTGGATCAGAAGTACTTGTATATAAAATTATTTTCTCCTTTCATCACACTGAGAAATCCTATCTCTTCTCCTCCTATCCCCCTACCTTAGTAACTCTCTCACTTGCCTGCAATTCCGCCTTGAAGTAATCGCAGTCATTTAGACAGCAAAGTTTGCATGTACCCCAGAATCCAGATAAATGAACTCGGGGAGTAGGAATCTCTATAAAGTAGTTAAGTTGGAAACTCTCAAACTAATTGAATTAGAATAACCTGGATATTCATTAAAATACACCGCCTTCACGGATTATAATTTAGAAGGTCTGCAGTAGGGCAAAGGAACCTATACTTTAAACAAGTGTTTCAGGTGATTCTGATGCAAGGTGTTGATTCAAAGGTCACTTCTAGGGCCATGGTTCCATATAATACCATAGGCACTAGGGGGACAGGCGATTGTTGAAGGGAGGGAAGTATAAAAGCGCAAAAGTATCTGGAACAAGATGGCAGCTGCAGGCACGAGGCAAGAAAAGGCAAGCCAAGCTGGGAATGCATGGAAAGAACTGTGGAACTGCTAGCATTTGGAGATAGAGGACTATTAAAGATTAACCTGCCTACCAGAGAAATCTGCTTAGCTTTGTATATCCACCTTACAGAATCATAACACAGATATTAAAATCAATTCTTGATATGAAATATTCATATGGTGTAGAACAAAGAAAAAGATAATAATGAAGGAGTGATAGTTAGTAAGGAACACTGGACTCCAAAAAGTCTCTAAACATAAGAGCATAAGTGATACTTTGTGAATCACCAATATTTTCAAAGTTTCAGATTTAAGACATTACCTTCAGCTTGGGGAAGATGCTCTCCTTATTTTCCCAATCCATGAGGAAATAGGAAAATGCTCTTTAAATCACTCCCTTTTAGTATCTTACCTTCTACGTTGCCGGATTCCTGATAAAATCAACAGCATGACTGCAACTATGACAATGCAAAAGATCACACCAAATATAATAATCCAGATGGGCACAGATGGGTCGCTGGGTGGTGCAAGAGTGGAAGGAATTTTTAAAAATTCCAGAGTCTGGTCATTCAAAAAGAAGGCACTGTTGATCCGGTTTCTATTCATTCTAGGATACAACGATGATCAAAAAGAAACAAGAGAGGAAAACAATTAGAAACAGAAGGTCTAGACCCATCTCTCCATATTTATAATTATCTCTAGAAACAGAACATCCTTGTAGCAAGAGACTTGAGGTTGACTAGACAGTTTGATGAGGGCAATCATGCTGTGGTACTCTTCGTAACAGTGCTGGCTGCTACAGGAAGGCTCGTCTACTGCCCTCCACAGTTGTGAATGTCCTAGAAGTACCAGGAAGTCCGAGCTTCAAGCTCTGCCCACCATGTTTGATTTCCTGAAGTGTGTGGTGAGTACAGGAATAGAGACATGGTACAGTAGATTTGTTCAGGAAATTGCAAGTGGTTCCATATGACTCAAGTTACTGGTGCTTAACGAGTCCAGAAATCTAGAAAATTATCACGGTAAATGAGTTACTCTTCCTGGGGAAAATCTGCATTTTTGGCGGTGGCAGCAGTTAGAGAGGGGTTGTTAGCAAAGACTTTGAATGAAACCAAATAAGTGAATTTCTTTTTTTTTTTTAATTTTTTAATGTTTTTTATTTATTTCTAGGAGAGAGAGAGAGAGACAGCGTGAGCAGGGGAGGGTCAGAGAGAGAGGGAGTCACAGACTGAAACAGGCTCCAGGCTCTGAGCTGGCAGTCAGCACAGAGCCTGACGCGGGGCTCGAACCCACGAACCGCGAGATCATGACCTAAGCGAAAGTCGGACGCTTAACCGACTAAGCCACCCAGGCGCCCCGAAATAAGTGAATTTCTAACTGGAATTTGCAAACTAGGTGAGATTTCTTAGAGATACTGTATGGCCTTTACTGAATTCACACTAGACAAGCTGACTTCACCTACCTCTAGAGCAACAGTGGAAAATACAAATATAATGTTAGCCTTGTGTGTGACTTAAAATTCTCTAGGAGGTGCGATTTAAGAAAAAGTAGGGGCACCTGGGTGGTAAAGCGTTGGTTGGTTAAGTGTCCGACTTCGGCTCAGGTCATGATCTCACGGTTCATGGGTTCTAGCCCTGCATCAGGCTCTGTGCTGACAGCTCAGAACCTGGAGCCTGTTTCAGATTCTGTGTCTCCCTCTCTCTCTGCCCTACTTGTGCTCTGTCTCTGTCTCTCAAAAATAAATAAATGTATAATGGGCATGGAAGAGGGCACTTGCGGGGATGATCAATGGGTGTTATATGGAAACCAACTTGACAATAAATTACTTTTTAAAAAAAGTTGCTACAGAAAAAAAATTTTATTATTAAGCATAAAAATTTTTTTAATTTAAGAAAAGTATAAAGAAACTGGAGAAATTATTTTTTTTGAATTTTAAATAGGCTCCACAACCAATATGGGGCTTGAACTCATGATCCCGATATCAAGAGTCACATGCTCAATTGACCGAGCCAGTCAGGCACCCTGAAATTATTTTAATAAATTTTTGGCCAATATACCCAGAAAAATATAATTTCAACCTGTAATCAAAATTGAGTTGGTTCACATTTTATTTTGTACTCAATCTCTGAAATCTGATGTGCACTTTATACTTAGGGCATATCTAATCTTGGACTAGCTACATTTCAGCTGCTCAATAGCCACATTTGGTGGGTTGACTACCATTCTGGACAGCTTAAGTCTTGAACCTGACAGTAATGGCTTGAGAATCTCTGCAGACTGGCATCAAGCTATTAGGAAAGACCTCCTTAAGCAAATGTAAACCTATGTTGAGGCATTATTATTCATGAGTGTGAAAAAGAATCCCAGCCAGAAAATCTACAGCAGGGGATAATTCCAGTGTAGTTTTCTTTTATCAAACTATGGAAAGTTTCCTTTTTCCACAACATATTATTGGTAATCTGGGAACGCAAACCTCTCCACATTAATAATGAACCCCAGGGGCACCTGGGTGGCTCAGTCAGTTAAGCGTCCGACTCCGGCTCAGGTCATGATTTCACGGTTTGTGGGTTCGAGCCNCTGCTACCTTTCTTTCTTGGTATTGTTCTCTTTATTTTCATACAATCCTGGTGAGACCTACGCGTTCCCTGACACAAATTCTCATTCTATTGGCCATCCTCACCCCCTAAATAGCTTCTCCTGCTAGGACCTTTGACAGAGACATTTTGTTGTGAACATAATCACCTATATCCCCCACTTTCACCCCAAACACTCACTCTTCTCCCTCGGGGTCACGGAGGCCTGCTTTAACCACAGTACCTTACTTTGCTCACGGCCCTCGTGGGTCACAGAGAGGTCTTGAATAAAATTCCTTTTCATGTGAAATACACTGTTCCTATTTCTCATTCCCTAAGGGCTGGGTCTTAACACTAGGTTTTAGGGGCAGGTGTGCAGAAACAATAGAGGTCAAACCTTCCTGCAAAAGCAGATTCAATCACTTCCCGCTGGTACAGATCCTCCATGTCTTCGCTTGAGCAAGGCAAGTGGATGACTGTTCACACAAAAACCTTTGGTATTTGATTATATACTCATTATCTTCTGCGTTAATATTTTAGAGAACAAATAAATTCTTTCACTAGATATTTCTCCTTGGTGAAGAGCTTAAGGCGTATTCCAGTAACTTGTAAATCCTTTGTTGAGGAGCGCTACTTTGTTTCCCTCTTTTTCCAGAAAGAGTTGGTTTCCTGAACTCATTCTTCCAATACACCTTTGGTCAACATTAATCATTTGAGGGATGGAAAGTTCTGACATGCATAAAATACACAGTAGGTGAAGTAAAAACAAACTGCATCCTTCCTCTTCTTTGAAGTCAAGAATACATTCCAGTTTTGAAAGTTTGTTATGACCACAAGGAGAGGAGGAGACAAACTCTCAGGAAAAACTGTAAAACTTAAAACTGGGTAAAAAAATATTACTGAGGGTCTGGTGAATACACCTTGCTGGACGACTGACACCTTTTGTTTGTCTTTGGGTTATTTTTTTACCTTTTTATTTATTTATTTTGAGAGAGAGGCAGAGAGAGAGGGAAACAGACAATCCCAAACAGGCTCCACACCGTCAGTGTGGAGCCCGCTGCAAGCAAGGCTTAAACTCCCAGAACCACAAGATCATGACCTGAGCTGAAACCAAGTGTTGGACATGTAACCAACTGAGCCACCCACGTGCCCGTCTCTGAGTTATCTTGCATATCTGTCACTAGCAGGAAACTAACATAATGTAAATGATGTTTGTCCAAAGAAAGTCAAGTGTCTGGTGGAATATGATTGATTACTATTCTGATTCCTATATATGCATGGTTTCTTGAAGTCTCCTTTGAACTGGTTTTAACATTTTCCTAGTTCCCTCATTAATTAATGAGACTATAAAATCTTTAATGGCATTTATTTTTAATTTGTATGAGAGTCATGGTTTTACCTTTTTTGTTTTTTTTTTTTTTTAAAGTATCTTTTAAAGGGAAAGGCTGTACATTAAGGAAGGTAAGTCCATAGAGACCCAGGAAATGAGACTATTTGTCTTGGTTTTAAAAGAAAAGTCAAAGGTATGTCTGGTCCTTCAAAACACGTTACATTTATNTGAGAGTCATTTTTTCCTTTTTTGTTTTTTTTTTTTTTTAAAGTATCTTTTAAAGGGAAAGGCTGTACATTAAGGAAGGTAAGTCCATAGAGACCCAGGAAATGAGACTATTTGTCTTGGTTTTAAAAGAAAAGTCAAAGGTATGTCTGGTCCTTCAAAACACGTTACATTTATCAGTTCATTTCATCTCAACAACTCTGAGAGGTACCATAATTATTCCCATATTATAGATTATAAGAGAAAAACAAAAAGGGGAAGTAACCTGTATTTAAACAGTTAGCATGAGGTAAAACCAAAATTAAAAACCTAAGGATTTGGGCTCCAGGATCCATGTGATGCCCCATCAAATAGTGCCGTACACGGTGTTCTTAACAAAAGAAGACAGTACTTAACATTCATGGCTAAAATTTAAACCAGGGTTTCTCAGCCACAGCATGACTGACATCTGGGGTTGAACAATTCTTTGTTCTGAGGCGCTGTCCTGTGCATAATAGTATGTTTAGCAGCACCCCAACTCCTGTCTACTCAATTCT
>NW_027530879.1:491114-493282 GCF_008692635.1 Crocuta crocuta
TATTTACCCCCCAACACACCCCCTGCCTCAACTGTGACAACAAAAATGTCTCCAGGCATTTCCAAATGTCTCCTTGGAAGCAAAATTGTCCCTGGATGAGAACCACTGGTCCAAACGGATCGCTAACACAAACTAACGAAACTAAATCTTTGACATATTAATACAGAAGTCATTGTAAGGAGAGACGGAATTCTTCAAAATCTATAAAAGCAGCAAACTAATCAACAAGTTGATTTAGCGGTGATTACCTTATGGCTGACTGTACCTCAACAGCAGGAAGGGTGTGATTTTTCGAAGGATCTGTAACCACAAACCAGAAGGACACTCGCTGGGTTACATTGCAAACTAGGACGTGTGAAATTCTGCAGATGATGGGGGGAAAAATACATTATAAGCAAATAATATCTAACTCCATCAGAACATTCACTCTGGTGTTCTAACCATCTTAAAATGTGTCTTAGCTATGAATGAAGTCATGTCTACCATTATGAAGAATTATCTTACAAAGAAAAAACTAGAATAGAAAATTTCCTTTGTTTGAAAATCATACATTTAGGTATCATCCCTTAAATAAGGTTCTACCGAAATGAAAAAATAAGAAAAATTACACAGTAGAGTGTCGAGGATCTTATTCTCCATCACCCATGAGTTGAGAGCCCCCAGCCCTTCACCAACACTGGGCTTCTTTCTGAACCACAGAAGCCTTTTGTACTTCCTTACTCATCAAGCTCTTTTAAGTGTCCTCCTCATTCAGCCATCTATGTCTCAGGACTCACTCTTCATGCAATACTTGCTTGCTCTGTTGACCACATTTCCCTCCCTCTCCCACTCCAGTATTGGAGCTGATTCAATAAAAGACCTCCAAACTGAAGTGCTAGAGTCAATTTACTGGCAGCCTTTGAACACTGTTTCTGCAGTTTTACCTGCTTTCCAGCTGTAAATTGAAAATGTGCCTCACTCTACTCTGTATACATAGATTACCAGTAGAAATGATACGGAAGAAATGACTTAAGTGTTCTGAATGGAGACGATCTATGTAGGAGTGTATGAATGGCATAAAAGTTGAAAATTATAGGAGAGTCCACATAAATAAGCACTGCCGGTGCTAAAACATAAATCCTGAACGGCTTTCACCATTTTCAGATTGCAGAGGTGACTGACATTAGGTACTATTCTAGAAGAATGAAAAACATATCCCCTTTACTAGTAAATTGACTTCTCTTTCCTTAAAAGAGCATTCAGGTGTATTATGTTCATTTTTACAATAAAGACAGGGCCATTATGTCAATTTTCTGTAATTTTCAGGACCTGATAGAAACGACTCCATTTTCTCCCTTGCAATGTCATATACAGAAGCCAAGCCCTCCTGGCCCCTCTGCTGGAGCCAAACCCTGGAACTGGCACTGGAAGGCTGGAGGTTCCCCCACCCCCAACCCCATCCTCAGCAGCAGGGGGCGCCAGGTTCAGTCACCACATCCACGGGGCACTGACCCCGCACAAGCAGGACCCCGTTGCCCAGGGGGGCCCCACATGTGACCCCATGGGCTTTCCTTGTGCCCAGATGCCAATGGTCCCCCTAGCCCTGCATGCTTCACGTCTCCAGAATTCGGGAACCTCCAGAAGCCTGAGAGGCCCTGACCTCACTGAGACCTGACCGCACTGCGATCATGGGCAGCTACCTGGGCGGCCACCTGGACACAGCCATGGCCACACTGCCACGCCGGGCCCATGAGTGGGGCTCTCCCCAGCCCCGGTCCATCTGCTGCTGCCACCTGGCCAGGATCAGAGCCAAGTCCTCTCCTGGGTCTGGAGCTGGCCCGCCCCCACCCTGCCACCCCACTGGGACCATGCCAGAGGCCGGAGGGTGATGGTCCCCAAGGCCAGAAGAAGCTTTCACCGCAAGCCACCCTTCCAGATCTTCGTGGGGTTGGATTTTTCTAACAATCGCAAGAGTGTGATGAAGTGGCTGTGGAATGCCCAGACCCCGCGCGCACCTGGAGCCTGGTGACCATCGAGTTCTCTCCTGCTGAGCGCAGAGGGGGATTCTACAGGTGCCTGCCTCTCCAGGGGCCCCTGGGGCCAAGGAGGCCCCACTGAGGGCCCCTGGCCGATGCAAGAAAGGAAAAAGGGGATCCACCCACCTCTCTGCCCTCCTCGCACCCACCCAG
>NW_027530880.1:0-529 GCF_008692635.1 Crocuta crocuta
TGATTCAATTTCTTCACTAGTTATAGGTCTGTTCAGATTTTCTATATCTTCCTGTTTGAATTTTGGTAGTGTGTGTGTTTAGGAATTTGTCCATTTCTTCTAAGTTGTCCAGTTTGTTGGCATATAATTTTTCATAGTATTCCCTGATAATTGCTTGTATTTCTGAGGGATTGGTTGTAATAAATCCATTTTNGTAATAAATCCATTTTTGATTAATGATTTGGTCTATTTGGGTGTTCTCTCTTTTCTTTTTGAGAAGCCTGACTAAAGGTTTATTAATTTTGTTTATGTTTTCAAAAAAACAACTCTTGGTTTCATTGATCTATTCAACTGTTTTGTTTTCTATATTGTTTATTTCTGCCCAGATTTTTATTATTTCTCTTCTTCTACTGGGCTTCGGGTGCTCTTGTTTCTCTCCTTCTAGTTCCTTTAGGTGCACTGTTAGATTTTGTATTTGTGCTTTTTCTAATTTCTTGAAATATGTCTGGAATGCAATGTACTTTCCTCTTAGGACTGCCTTTGCCACATC
>NW_027530881.1:0-7871 GCF_008692635.1 Crocuta crocuta
TTGTCCTTCTCTGCCTGACTTATTTTGCTCAGCATAACACCGTCCTGGCCATGTGTAGCAACATGGATGGATCTCTTGTTAGTTTTAAAAGCTTGTTATGCACTCTGCACCTGTGAGTGCTGCTGTACCAAAGAAGGCTCTTGGACTGTCCAGGGCCTGTCCTTTCAGAAAGTGTTCTTTGAATGGTATCTCTTGGTCTCTTGTAGAGACCTTGGTTTTTTTATTTTCCTACTCATAGTGGTATTTGGGACTCTCCACCTTGTATACTTTGGCCTGTTTCTTGAGGTCGCCCTGGAAAAGAAAACAGACAGAGAAACACACAGGGAAAAAAGGTACACAAATGCACAGACAAATCCAACAAACACGCAAACCAAAAGAGAAAATGAAAAACAAAAAAGAAAAGAGGAATGAGAAAATGCAAATAATAAGAAATAAAAATACATTAAAAAGAAAAAAAGAAGAAAAGAAAAGGAAAAAGAAGAAACCCAATAGAAAAAGGACAGTCTAAAGCATGTAACCAGATTCCCTAGTTACAAGTAAATAGCCGGGTGTAGGCAGTGCTGGTGGAAGAGCATAGAGAAAGAGAGAAATGACAGGACAGGGATGAGGTGAAATTGGAAATGAAATGAGCAGGCAGAAGGAATAAGAGGCTTTTTACAAAGAGCGAAAGAGTGGAATATGGTTGGAGAAGAGACGAAAGAAATGACAATGATGCTATCCAGAGAAACTCTATAGTCTGTTTATTCCAGAGAGAAAGAATGAAAAGGTAGCAGTGGAAGTGTAGAATTACTCCTAGAGAATGGATTAAATGTGACTGTTTAAACAAGTCAGTGACCATAATTAATCAGGGCAGTGGGTCCATGTTGGTCTTGCCCAGGGTCCAGTAAAAAAGAAGAAGAAGAAGAAGAAGGCTGGTCTCTAGCAGAGATGGGCGTGGTTAGGTCTAGTGTGTCCCTCGGGAGTCCTGCCTTGGTGGTTCTGGGGAGAAAAGTGGTGCCGCCTCAGTCCCTTCTTGAACCAAGCATTGCCACTCAGTCTTTTGGGTGTGATCTCCCTGTGCTGGGGGTGTAGCCAAGTGAGCCGTGCTCTACATCCCAAGCCAGGCCTCGTTTACAGATCTCAGTCTGCTCACCCCATTTATATTGCCCAAAATATAAACTCGCAGGCGAGCCCCCTCAGAGGAGTTTCAAGCCTTCACCTTCCTCCTGGGGATTGAGCCAGAAGCCACTGCTCCTGTCTCCGCCAGGTCAGCTGCGATGGAGGATCAGTTTCACCCGGGGTCGCCTGGGACCAGTGCGTCCTCCTATGGTCAGCTGGACAGCAGGAAACTGGGTCCCTCTGTGTCCAGAGTGGAGGCATTTCTCTTCTCCAGCGACAGGGACAGTGTCCTGAGCAGTTTTGGCCCCTCTTTTTTCCCTTAACTCACTGTGGCCCCCCGCAGAGGGGGATCCCCCTTCCCTCTGTGTCTCTGGTTCTGGTCCAATTTCATCTTCCGCAGTTTGCACTTCACGCTATAAGGTTTTCTTAGAGGACTCTGTCTCCTTTTCCTCCCAAACTCCTGGATTCTGTAAGGGTTCCTATGGCTTCAGGCCTTTACCATGTGAGAAATGGGGGCAGTTGAAATGTACAGAGCTCCCTACTTCTCCGCCATTTTGCCTCCCTAAGAGTTGATAAGGTCAAATCCGAAGGTGCTGCATATTATTTCTGTCAACGAGATGATCCTGCACCTCTCACGGTGATATCCTCTGTTACAAAATCCTCCAAAGCCATCAGTGGGAATGTTCAGTATGTGGAACTCCTTGACCCATGGGTATCTGTACAGTTTAGGTATGCAAAGGCACACTGGCCTATTTTCTGATAGCCGGGCTGTACCAGACACACCTGATGAGGGAGAGACTGGAAGAGCTTTTCATGACATTGTACAGCTGACTAGATGACCTCATTTTGAAGCGGAGATAAGCTCACATGGCCATGTTCCTGTCTTCTGCCACACGTATCATTTCCAACCTGCAAAAGTCAAAGCCACTAATGGATCCAGCATAGGTTCTAAATTACAGCAGTAAATGCAATCTTCCCTCTCTCTCTCTCTAAGCACACTCAAACCTACCCACACACTCATTTAAACTCTTCCCTAAAACTGGGATACCTGGGTTGCTCAGTCTGTTGATCATCAACTTCTGCACAGGTCATGATCTCCCGAGTTGGAGCCCCACATCCTTCTTGAGCTTTCTACATCAAGGGCTTACTGTCACCATATTACTGAAATTGCTCAAACTCACCAGTGACCTCCACATTGCCAAGTTCAACGGCTACATGGCATTCCTCCTCTCACTAGACGTATCATGAGCACTTAACACATTGACCACACCTTCTTCCTTGATCTACCTTTCCTTCTGGACTGCAGGGAAAAACACCATCTTGCTGGTTTTCCATCCCACTGCTCCTTCACAGACTCCCTTGGTGGTACCTCCTCATCTCTCCTGCCTCAGAGTTCAGCCCCCGGGCCTCTGATCTAGGCAACGCATGTGCCACTGCTTATCATATTCCAAGCCCCAGTGCAATTCTCTCCCTGAACCCTAGACTCGTATATCCAATGGCTACTTGACAGCTGCATGTGGAATTCTAACAGACATCTCAAACTTAAAATGTCCAACGGCAAATTCCTCATCTTCTTCCCCAAATCCACTCTTCCACAGTCTTCCCTATTGGAACAGATGGCAATTCCACCCTTCTAGAACTCAGAGAAAAACTCTGGAGTCACACTGAGACCTCTCTCTCTCTCACACTCTTTCTCAAAACCATAGGCATATTTTTATCTCTGTCATCAAAATTCCCATGCTCCTCCCTCCTCTACTACCACTGCCACAGATCCCTGCAGTCATTCTCTCTAGCCTGGGAGATATCAGTGGTCACCCAACAGTTATCTTTCGAGTCTGACCTCCCAGAAAGATCCTGTTAAACTATGAACCAAAGTATGTCCTGCTCTATTCAAAACTCTCTCACTTACCACTTCACTCAAAGTAAAAGCCAAATCCTTAGAGAAGCCTACAGAGTCCTATACATGGTGGCCTCCCTATGATTTCTTGGATCTCATTTCCACTACTCTCCCCTTTGTACACTCCACTTTGGCAACATTGGCTTCCTTCTACTTCGCCAACATGCTTATCACATTCCCACTCAAAAATGTGCCGTTTATTCTCCTTAGATACGACTACAACTCTACTGCCTAAAAGTACTTCTATGGTTCCTTTCTTCACCACATTGAAACATTAAGTCCCACCTTCTCAGTGCAGCCCTCTATGACCCTCTAGTGTAGACTGATTGAAATTCAGATTCCCCCATTCTTTATCCCTTCCTCTACCCATACCTTTTGAAATACAACCTTGCAGCAACTTCTATCAAGAGCTGGGGTCGATTTACCCTCTTTTTCAACAGGATCAACTGCATCAAACATTAGAACGCATCAGATGGAGAATTGTGTCGGTACGAAGGTTAGGCTTCAAGATGCCTTGTGTGCTTTTGCTTTCTCACTTGAGGCCCTGCCACGTGTCACAGAAGCTTAGGATTAGTCTATCACACCATGGGGGACATGAGGCCCAGTCACCCAGGCTGCCCCAGTGGATAGTCATCCAACCAAAGCAATGTAAAAGAGAGGAAGTAAATGTGAGCCTTTCTGTAACAAAAGCACCTAGTTGACCTGTCAGCTAACTTTAAACACAGGAGCAAACCAGCCAAGGCCAATAAAGGTCAATCAGGCCAGGGCCATATTAATAGAACAGCTCAGCCAACTAATAAACATGACAGCAATAAAAATGCTACCATTCTAAGCCAGTACATATTGGGGGTAATTTATTACATGACACTCCCTAACCAATACATCAAACGATTTTCAATGTCTACTCACTCTTACCGCAGAAGATGAATCCCTTCAGTTTTCTTCATAGCATTTCCAAAACAACATAGTAAGTATTCACTGATACACGTATATATTGTCAGTCATTCCCAGCTGGGTGAAAGCAGATAAATTTGTTCTTGATACAGAGTAAGCACGCTGAAAACATATCTGGAATGAATGATATGGATTCCTTAATATGGATACTTTAACTATATTTCTAATCATTATGAGAAGCTGTTTTGTAGGTAAGAGTGTTCAGAGCACACTGACGAGGTTTGCTGTGGTCTTTCTTGAAGCTAAATGGCATTAACCCATGTTTCTCAGAAGGAGGTGAAGAAATTATATTAAAATTCATGGGATTTTCCCTGTTTTTATACTGAAATGCGCATGTTAATTACATGTTTTCCAAGGTACAAATTATAGAACACTTAGAGCCGTGAGTCCCTTCAGTCGTAAGATTAGACCTGAATGCCCAAGGGATGACTTTAAAGAAAGAGGAGACAAATGGTAGAACACGTGCTGAGCAACACTAGCCCATATTTCTAGACTGATGAGATGAAAGAATTAGAGAGTTGCCTTTGTGAGAAGGTACACCTGGAAAAAATGGAGAGAAAGGAGGCATGAAAGGAGATAGAGCAGAAATGAACGTCACGTACATTGGCCAGAAAAGCTGGAAAATAGGGTCCACAAAGAATAAAGTGGGAAAGAAATGCTACTTTCCACATAGGAGGTTCTGAATCTGAGAGGTCAAGGTGTAATAATGAGAAGGTCCAGAGATGGACGGTGACCGTGGGCAAAGAAAGGCGATCAAGAGAATAAGAAAATACAAGAGAAATGCTCCAGAGTCAAGGAGGCAAAGGGAAGAGAGAATTCATCCATCAGGGTGTGAAATTCACCGGACCCTTCACCAAAGGGAAGAGATGATCCTTACTGGCTCAACTACGCCATCTGTCTGTGCGAAACACCCCAGGTCCTGTGACACAAAAACTCCTGACAGCCTCTCTAAGACATCTTTACAGCATTTGTGTTCACTAATCTGCCACTAAAAGAGATCCAGGAAAAACCATTCCCCTTAATTTTCCCCTGGGCCTTGAACAGCCCTGTAAGGAAGAAGTCGGGAGAGGTGGCTTCTGAGGCAGACACAGGAACGTGCGCATTCAGGGCTGAGCAGTAAAACAGCAGCAGGTGCAGCGAAGCCTCCCTGACCCAGCGCCCTGGGGAGGAGGTTTGTGTACGAGGCTGAAGCACTGTGGGAGGAGAACTATTACTCTGTTGACAGTAATAGGTCGCCACATCTTCAGCCTGGAGGTTGCTGATGGTGAGGGTGAAATCTGTCCCAGACCCACTGCCGCTGAATCGGTCGGGGACTCCAGATGCCCGGTTGGATGCACCGTAGATGAGCTGCTTAGGACGCTGTACTGGTTTCTGTTGGTACCAGTTGAGGTAGCTGCTAACACTCTGACTGGCCCTGCAGTTCATGGTGACCCGCTGGCCCAGAGACCCAGCCAGGGAGGCTGGAGACTGTGTCATCGTGATCGCCCCACAGGCACCTGCAATCAAGAGAAGGTCAAGATGATACATACGCACTTTAGCGCAGACACCCTGAAATATGGCGTTTGAAGAGTGTTGTACATGTCAGCGCATAATTGGGGCTATTTTGGAAATAGCCAGTATTTCTCATTATATCTTAAAAACATTTTTGTAACTCTAAAGTGATAGTACTCCAAAAGGTGTGTGGCAAATTTGTAATTTCTCACCTGAGACCCACAGCATCAAGGATATGAGGACCTGCCTCTGTGACACCATCTTGCTGTCCCTGCCTGCCCGATGCAGCTTAGCTTACATGGCAAAGGCCCCTTTTATCAAACCTGAGCAGCTGCTCTGGGCTTGGGGGGAAGGAGAGGGGTTTTATGCAAAGCAACTGGTGAGTAAAGAAGCGAACGGCATGAGCCGTGGGTTATGAAACTATCTAATGTAAATTTAGAGAGCCAAAAATATACCAAAGATATAGCTGAAGGACTAGAAACACAGAAGTCAACTTAGAAACTCTTAGAACAACTTAGAAGTTCAAAATGACAAACTGCTACAAGATCTAATGGTGAGCTTCTGTTTGAAATTCAAGAATGTTGNTATAATATAATATAAATTGATTAATATAATATAATCCTGGTAAAAATATAAAATATGCTGCGAAACAATAAAAAACAATGGAAGAAAGCAAGGAGGGTAGGAAGGAAAGGAAGAAGGAAGGCAGGGAGGAAGGAAGAAAGGAAGGAAAGGAGGGACAGAGGGATGGAGGCGGGAAAGGAATGGAAGGCATAAGAAGAAAATGGAGAACGTTGGACCCAATGTTTATAAACTCTCTGGCCAAAGTATTGGGATTCTACAGCCAATTTTATCCTGCAATTCCGTAAGAATGTTGCAATTCTATGAGCTTGTTTTTGGGCCTTGCAACGGGTCAGAGAGATGGGAGAGGCTCAGAACTATTCACTTTGGAGGAAAAGTGGGACCCTAATTTGAGCTACGAGAAGTCTGAATCCTGAATTTTAGTTATTCTATTTTTTCAGTTCAATATTTCCCTTTTGTGTGAAATTAGCCAATTAATTAACTCTAGGTTCTTTCAAGAAAATTTAATTCCAGGGTGCCAGGGTGGCTCAGTCAACTGAGCATCTGACTTTGGTTCAGATCATGATTCCCCGGTTCATGAGTTAAAACCCCAGGTCTGTCCCCAGCCCCACACTGGGCTCACTGCTGTCAGCACAGAGCCCACTTGGGATCCTCTGTCCTTCTCTGTCTGCCACTACTAGGTTCCCATTCTCAGTCTCTATGCCTCTCAAAAATAAAGAAAAGAAATTTTGTTCCATCCAATGGTTTGAGAAAAAAGCTCAGGGTTGCCTGTTCCTAGTCCTGCTGTTGATTCTCCAGCACAATGAGGGGTATGGGTGTGGGGCGTGCAATTCCCTTAAGAAACAGAGAGTGCTTCATCATAAGGAGGACATAGGATAATGTGGCTATGGGTCTACTGCAGGTCCAGCTCCTGAAAGGCTTATAGTCTTTTTTCTGAGTGTGGCAGATACGCGGTGCTTACTCGGTCAGGTGGCGCACTGGCTCTTTTACAGGTGTCCATGTAGCTTCTGCACTGCTTCTGGGCCTGAGAAATTTCATAACACCTAACTATACTCTGTATCGAGTAGACCTTAGCTGGGGATCCATACCTCACCCTCACAATGGGTCACTTCTCCCATCACTCAGCCCCCCAGTTTGCCCCTAGTGACGGTTAATTTTACGTGATACCTAAACTAGCCTATGGAGCACAGTAGTGTAGTCAAATGCCAATTTAGATGTTGTCCAGAAGGTAGATTTTGGTGTGATTAACATTTATTAGGAGACCTTGCATAACACAGGTTATTCTCCATATTGAGGGAGGGAGCCTCATCCAATCAGTTGAAGGCTTTAAGAAGCAAGACTGAGGTTTCCCAAAGGAGAAGCCATTCTTCCTTAAGTTGCAACAATAGGAATTCAGCCTCAGTTCATGACCTACAGATTTCCCACTCAAGGCTGCATTATCAACACCAACCTGAATTTCCGGCCTGCCAGCCTGCTCTACAGACTCTGGACGTGCAACCCACCCCCCACACTCTCAATTCTCAGACTCTCATCTCCACGGATATCTCATTGCTTGTGCTTCTCTGGAGGATCCTGACTGATAACACTCTTCACATCCCCCAGGTCCCACCTCTTCAGGCTGGAAGAATACCCGGCATAGCACTCAGTTCTGCCTCCCCACTGTCCTTTCCATAGACCATTCTTACCACTTACTCTCATTGGGCAAGACTCCACTGTTGTGCTACATATATGGGACATCTAACAAGACAGCGTGGGACAGGTCTGTTCTTGCCAATTCAAATCTTAGGGGAAAAGATTAAGGGAAAATTAAATTGTATTTTTTTAAAGTTTATTTACTTATTTTGAGAGA
>NW_027530882.1:0-5240 GCF_008692635.1 Crocuta crocuta
TAGATCTAGCAGGTAACTCTTGGAAGCCATTTGCTTCTGGAGCTCAGGAGCGAATGCCTCAGCTGCCTTAGCATCTAACCTTGGAGCCTCTCCATGCCTCAGAACACTATGGATGCCATTTCTCCTCTTAAAGTTGCTTAACGATTCCCTGCTCGCTTTGAAGACTTTTTTTTTTTCTGTTAATGTACCTGGAAGTTTACTTACGAGGTCGGTGTACAAGGCCTTTGCCTTCTCGCAGATGAAGTTCTCAGTCACAGTATCATCTGGTAGTTGTTTCTCATTTATCCAAGCCAGAAGCAAATTTTCAACATCTTCGAGAACTCGTTGTGATTGCTTTGATATACCCGTGACTCCTTTTGCTGCACCTAGACCCCTTATTTCTTCTTTCTTCTTTAAGATTGTGCAAATAGTCGATGTAAACTTCTTATAAAATCTTGCAATTTTGGCCACTCACATACTTCCTCTGTAGTTAATTTTCTTCTTAACGTCCACCATAATCATCTTCTTCTCACTGCCTTTCTTTTCAACCTTTTTTTGCATCTGGGTCATTATATACATTCACACGGATGTTTGCTATAGTACAGTATTAATAAACTCTTGTCATGTACTGAATTAAATGTAATTGGCAATAAAGCAGCAGAGGAAAGGGTCTATAATCTGCAGGCAGCCAGATCTGGAAAGGATTCTTAAGCTTACCCTTGTATGGAAAAGCAGGAGACTATCCAGAAGTGCTTTGAAGTGACAAAAAATACACTCATGCCAGTTGTGGGTATCTTCCAATGTTCTGAAAATCACCAATTTCTGCCAAACTCTGTGGCTTGAGACTCAGCATCTGAGCATGGGAGATGATCCCCCACAATCCTGGAGAGAGAGAGGGGGAGAAAGAGAGAAGGAGGTAGGGGTGAGAGAGAGAGAACCATTGGTTTAGTTGTGATTATCTGGCATTTGACATCACATACTAATCACATACTACTTGTATTACAAGACATCACTTGTTTATCAAGTTAACATTTATTAGAAATATTTGCTCATCTTGTGGAACACTTGCAGAGGAATTTACTTGCAATCCAAGGTTTTACTGTATCAGCAAATCCTATCAGCAACGTATAAAAATAATACCATGCAGGGGATGATCACTGGGTGTTATATGGAAACCAATTTGACAATAAACTATTTGTAAAAAATAATATAAATAATAATACCATGCCATGACAAAGTAGCAATCATACAAACAAGTCAAGGTTGCTTCAGATATTTTTTTTCAGGTAGGAGAGAGGGAGGGGCAGAAAGAGAGGGAGAGAGAGAACCTCAAGCAGGCTCCATGCTGTCAGCATGCCACAACCGTGAAATCACCATCTAAGCCCAAGTCAACTGACTTAACCGACTGAGCCACTCGGGCGTCCCTGCTTCCACGTTTTTAAATGAATCAGTTTCATCCACCATGTCAGCTGCATAAATGAGAATACTCAGAGGACATAGCATGACAAACTACAGCATCCACTCACAATAAAAACTCTTGGAGAGCTTGGATAGGCTTCCTCAGTCTTATAAAGAGAAACCCACAGCTAACGTCATACTTCATGGTGAAAGATGAATGATTCTCCCTTAGATCTGAAAAGAGCCAAGGATATCCACTCTATTCAACATTTTACTTGAAACTTTAACAACTTCAATAAGACTAAAAATACAGAAAGATGTGCAAATGTGAAAGGAAAACAAATGTCCATATTGATATACAATATATGTACCTCTGAGGAAAAAAATAAAAGGAATCTACCCCCAAATCAGCCATAATTTAGTAAGTGACTTTAGAAAGATCACAGGTCAATATACAAAACATGAATCTATTTCTATATACTAGCAATGTCTAAATAGAATCCAGTATTAAAGTAAGGGACACCTAGGTGGTTCAGTCCATTAAACATCCGACTCTTGGTTTCAACCCAGGTCATGATCTCATGGTTTGTGAGTTTGGGCCCTGCATCAGGGTCTGTGCTGATGGTGTAGAGGATTTTTGGGATCCCCCCCTCTCTCTCTCTCCCTCTCTTTCCCTCCCCTACTCACTTCCCTCCCTCAAAATAAATAAATAAACTTTTAAAAACTATATAAAGTAAAAATACAATTTGCAATATCCCCCCAAAAAGATTAAATGTTTAGGTATAAATCTAACAAAACTTGTAAATGGATCTATGCTCTAGATAAAATAAACCAAAGGAGACATAAATAAATGGAGACAGATTGCAAGGTGTGTCATAGGAAAGATTTCAGTTCTCCGCAAACTGATTTGCAGAATTAACAGAATGTCAATCAGACTCTTAGCAACCTTTTTTGTAGATCTGGGCAAACTGAATTTTAAATTTATATGGACAAAGGAACTGAAGCATCCAAAGCAGTGCTGAAAACCAAGTTGGAGGGATCACCTACACAGTCTTAAGTATTAATATAATTACAGTAATAAACACAGTGTGATCCTGGCAAAGGAATAGATAATGGGACAGAACTGAGTTCTGTGTGGAAGATCATCCACACACATACGGCCAATAGGGTTTTGATGGAGGCACAACCAGCCTCAAGAACTTGACAGCACCGTCTATTACAGATATTAGCATCTGTGCTCGCTAATAGCCTCTATCCAAAGAAAAATTAAATTTCCCATATTTTTATGATAGGAAGTAGGTTTGCAACTTGGAGTCACGTGCCCTTGAAGTTAGGCTCCCCCTGTCCCACAGAAACGAGGTGATGGGGCGCTACCTTCCCAAATGACGACATTTCAAAGCCATGGTTCCCAGGTCCTTGAGGAATGTGTCTGGGTGATCGCCCTGGCAATAGGTCACTTTAGCTTATAAAGTCTTACATACATTTCAAAGAGAAGCAGAGATAGAATTCATAATCTCAAATTCTCTGAGGAAAGGGAGGGAGGAGATCTTTATCTTTCTTGCAGTAGGGAAATGACTTTTTTAAAAAAGAGAGAGAGACTGAGCACTTGCATGAGCGGTGGTGGGGCAGAGAGGGAGGGAAGAAGAAAGAATCCCAAGCAGGCTCCGAGCCGTCAGCGCAGAGCCCAAAGGTGGACCTCGATGCCACAAACTGAGATCATGACCTGAGCCAAAATCAAGAGTAGGGCACTTAACTGACTTTTTTTTAACTTCAATTTAGATTTGTATTTACCCTGCGCCTCTCGTTGTTCCCTGGCCAGCTGGCTGCAGGTGGGCTTCCCCCACAGCAAGGCCATCCAGAGAGGGGCAGGGAGTTCTTCCCACCACCTCCCCAACTCTCTGGGGGTAGGTTCCAGATTCCTCTATGCCCCAGTGATCCTGGCACCCACACACTCTTCTGGGGGCCTCTCTGTCCCTAACTCGTGTTCTTAATCCTGCCACACCTGTGGGAGTGGTCTCCAGGAGTGGCCCATCGGCCGTACCCAGGTACATTTGTTCACTTGCCGAGAAACCCAGCTGCCCATGTGCTCTGGCTGCGATGTCCAAAAAGTGTGACTAGAAATAGTGTCTTACCAAACACATTGAAAAAGTGTTCAATATTTCACCATTAGGAATGTTGTTTTATGTCAAATATATCTCAATTTTTATTTTTTATTATTAAAAATTTTTAACATATTTATTTTTGCGAGATGGAGAGAGTCAGAGTGCGTGCGAGAGAGGGGCAGAGAGAGAGAGAAGGAAACAGAATTGGAAGCAGGTTCCATTGAGCTGCCAGCACAGAGCTCAATGCGGGGCTTGAATCCATGAACCGTGAGATCATGACCTGAGCTGAAGTCAGACGCTTAACCAACTGAGCCACCCAGGTGCCCCAATATATCTCAATTTTTAAAAGAAGAGTAGTATTAGAGTCAGGCCTCCATGTATGCCTTTTCTCAAAGGAAGTTAGCTTCTAGTCACATTTGCGATGGATTTTAGTCATAAGTGCATCTTGTGTTCTATCAAAAAAATTCTTCTGCACCTACTAACTTTTCTTTTTCTCTCTTTGCATGTTAACATGGTGAACAACATTGATTTTTAAATGTTAAACTATCCCTTTGCCCATAAAAAAATCCTATTTGGTCATGTTGTATTTTCCTTTTCGTATGTTGACTGATTTGCTATTTAACACATTACTTTGTTTTTGCCTTATTGTTTATGAGACGCGATTAGTCTGTAATTATTCTTCCTCAGAAGAGTTCATTAAATCTTACTCTTAATTAATTAATTAACACTCTCCTCAGATTTTCAACATCAAGCTTGCAGTATTGTTCTGGAGCAAACTGGGCAGTGTTCCTCGTACGGCCGTGCGAGATCAGTATTATTTCTTTCTTAAAGAATTGGAGGAATGGAATGTGCCAGTAAAAGTGAGATGAAGTGTTGTTTCCCCTTTTTTGATGTTAAAAATTATACTGGTGGATTAAATTTCTTTAGAAGACACTGCACCATTCGTGTTTTCTGTTGCTTCCTTGCCAGTTTTCCTAAGTTTCATGAACTTTTATGTCTGTTTTATTTAATTCTTCCAATTTATTTCTGTAAGTTTACTTAGGCTATGTCTTTATTACTGTTTTAATATCTATCTGTAGGACCTTTCCTGGTGTCCGCTTCCCCTTCGGTGGAATTTCTGCCTTCTTTATTTTCCCCTCTGTCACACTAGGTATGTATTAATCTTATTAAGCTTTCCACAAATTAAACTCCAAGCATTATTTCTGCTTTTGTATGTATTTTTTCTGTCTTATTGCCTTTTAAAACATTTTTAGGTATAATAAACACATATGTATGTGTACATGTGTGCACACATTATCATGTGCAAAGTGTACTAATCTTTAAGTCATGGAAGTACATGCTTGTGACCACAGCACATATCAGCATCTAGAATTTTGCCCTCACCACAGCATAGCACCTCACCACTCACCCCTCATCACCCGCTTTCTAAGGATGACTTTATTCCAGCTCCCATAATGATTAGAACCCCCTCTTCTTCAGCCTCATATAAATGAAATATGTACTTTTTACTTATATGTCTTTGATTTCATTCAAGAGACGCATCTGTATTGTTGCGTATATGGTTTGTTCTTTTTTATTTTTTTGCTGTTTTATTTATTTCTGAGAGAGAGACAGCGTGAGCAGGGGAGGGTCAGAGAGAGGGAGATACAGAATCTGAAGCAGGCTCCAGGCTCTGAGCTGGCAGCACAGAGCCTGACGCAGAGCTCGAACCCACGAACCGTGAGATCATGACCTGAGCCGAAGTCGGACGCTTAACCAACT
>NW_027530882.1:5491-5975 GCF_008692635.1 Crocuta crocuta
ACATGATACTCTACATAGATAACCTGACAGACTCCACCAGAAGCCTACTAGAACTGATCCAAGAAGTCAGCCAAGTTGCAGGGTACAAAATCAACGTACAGAAATCGGTTACATTCCAACAATGAAGCAACACAAAGAGAAATCAAGAAGCTGATCCCATTCACAATTGCACAAAAAACCATAAAATAGCTAGGAATAAACCTAACCAAGGATACAAGAGATATATATGATGAAAACTAAAGAAAACTTATGAAGGAAATTGAAGAAGACAGAAGGAAATGGAAAAACATTCCATGCTCATGGATAGGAAGAATAAATATAGTTAAAATGTCATGGCTACCCAAAGCAATCTACACATTCAATGCAATTCCAATCAAAATTGCACCAGCATACTTCTCAACACTAGAACAAACTATCCAAATATTGTATGGAACCAAAGAAGACCCGGAATAGCCAAAGTAATACTGAAAAATAAAACCAAAAC
>NW_027530883.1:0-3802 GCF_008692635.1 Crocuta crocuta
AAGGGTTAAATACAGAGTTATCACATGACCCAGCAATTCCTCTCTTAGGTCTGTACCCAAAAGAATTAAAAACATATGTCCACACAAAAACTTGTACATGAATACTCATAGCAGTATTATTCATAATACCAGAAAGTGAAAACAATCCAAATGTCCAATAACTCATGAATGGATGAACAAAATGTGATTGGAGCACCTGGGTGGCTCAGTCGTTAAGCATCTGACTTTGGTTCAGGTCATCATCTCACAGTTCATGAGCTAGAGCCCCACATCAGGCTTTGTGGCTTCAGATCCTCTATCCCCCTCTTTCTCTACCCCTTCCCCATTTGCATCCGTGCTCTCACTCTTTCGAAAATATATAAACATTAAAAAAAGAGTGAGCTACAGATACATGCTACAACATGGATAAATCTTGAAGCTAACATGCTACATGAGAGAAACTAGACACACATTTCTATGAAATGTCCAGGACAGGCAAATCCATAGGGACAGAAAGTAAATGAGTAGTTGCCAGGGGCCTGGGAGGAGGGGAGAATGGGGAGTAACAGCTGATGGATATGGTATTTCTTTTGGGGGGGGGTCATAAAAATGTTCTAGAATTAGTGGTGATTATTGTCTATCAAAGTATACCCTTGGACTGTATACTTTATAATGTTGAATATTATATTATGCGGACTATATCTCAATTTGAAAAAAAAGAACCCTGTTGTGATAAATAGAGAACTAGCTGCCAGAAGACCAAACATGTTGGTAGGTGGAGAAGAGGGGAGTGAAGGCTCAACCTCTTCCACAGACTGAGGTCAGAGGGAGTCAGTGGCGAGGCTGGGAGCCATGCATTTTTGTTCTTGCCTTGGAAACTCCCCTATTCTTCCTATTCTAGCCCATTCTTCTACATTTTTTTTCAGGACCATTAACATGTTGGATTTGTAACACTAGTTAATATTGAGTAAGACAACGTTATAAAGAGAAAGAACGTGAGTGTCTCATGTCTGGTTAAACACAGTTCCTCAACCTTGAGGCTTTGAATGTCCTTTGGCTTTGATAAAACATGTTGGTGTTAGTATCTATAAGCTTCCCAGTGGGCTCTGCGCAAGTATGCTCTTCCACCCACGCCTCTCCCCTCCCACTCCCCCCTACTAAGAATGACTATAAAGCATTATATAACCAAAGACAACTTAGCAGTTTGTTATCCTTCCCCCCAATTATCTCAGTGCTCTACCCCCATTCCCTCCCCCTTTCCTGGTGGCTCACCCGTTGGTCTTGTACCCATCAGCTCAGCACTTCCTCCTACCCAGGCAGCCCTCCTGCTGAAGATTAATGCCCTGTGTTTCTCGGTAGTGAAAACACAATACAGGCCACTCTAAATTATCCTATTTCCTCCTTCTGTCTTTAGTGCTGCCTTTTCTTCATGCAGCTATTGTGCCTGAGCTGAGGGGAGAATGAGAACTGACCCAACGGGTCACATTTGCGGGACTCTACAGCAACTCTTTCCCCACAGACCACGATACGAATGGCCTTAGATTCACAGTGGACATTGCCCTAGAGATCATTTCCATTTTGGCTCGGTCCCCTCATTTTACAGATAAAAGGTGTGCTGACTCATAGTCTATTGGTTTTTTTGTATTCGTGGGCTTATCTTTATGGGAGGAAAATATAACCGTTAGCCTCAAACACTGTCTCATAATCAAAGTTGAAAAAAATATTGTTTTAGATTTTTTTTTAAATAAAAATATATCTTATTTGAAGAGGAAAACTCAAGTATTTTTGCAAAAACTTTTCATTGCAGAGCAACAGGACAGACTGAAGGTAGCTCGCAAAATAAGGGAACATTTCTTACCTGTTATTTTTTTTCTCNGTTGGTTTTTTGGTATTCGTGGGCTTATCTTTAATAATTACCTGTTATTTTTTTTCTCCAAATTCTTCTACACAGATCCAGACAGATAGGCTACATTTCCTTTCTATTAACTGAGGAGACAGAGAATAATTGAGGACTAAAGCGTGTCATCACTGTCCTGAATGTACTGAAATCCTAACAGCTTTAGCTGAAAAAATGTCCAAAGCAGGCAGTGAAAATAAATTTAAAATAGGACAAATTCCAAACTACCTATGCTGGAATCCCAAGGCATGGAGGGAAACCTGGCTCCTTGGAGGAAAGCAGTTGAAGAAATAAGTAGAGTGATCTAGACCCTATGCCAGTATGCTTGAAGTACTTGGGGATGGAGTGACCTTTATTCATCTACATAGGTCCATGAGCCATGAGAACATGACTCCCCATGTGAAGCTCCTCAATGCAAGACATCTGACTGCATCACATAAATCCTATCTCAGGGGTCGGAGGGGGGAGGGGCAAAGTCTAAAGAATCTGAAATGGTGAGCCTATGTTTGAATGAAAGTTCTGAGAATAGCCTGGAAGAAGAGTTTCTGGCAGTGAGGATCAGCCCAAGAAGCAAGGGCCCTGGAATCAGGCAGACCTAGGTCTGAATTTTGGCTGTCACTTCCTGGTGAAGTGACTTGAGTAACAGATGTCTCTGAGTCTTACTTAGTAGTATTTACCTCATAAGGCCACCTGAGGATGAAAGGAAAGAGCACGTGCAGAGCACCTAGCATAAGGCTGCACACACACACACAGTAGGTGCCTAGCAGTGACGATGTGATATCTGCATTAGGCCGTGAGCAGAAAGCCTGAGGATGCCTATAGGTGGCGTGGCCAGGAGCTCCAGAAGCATGGGAATGTCCTAGGGAAAAAGGGAAAAGCTCCCTGGTCTAAAGGTCCTATTCCAGAAGGACTGGAAGCCGACCCCAAGGGACGGTACACAAAGGCCAGTTGTCATTCAGCTCCTCGTACAAGGGAATGCGGAGTCGTATTCCTTGCAAAGCTTGTTAAGTGGTTCGGCCACTTATTAACAGTGTGAACCTAGGCAAGTCACCTGACGTCTCTGAGTTTCAATTTCCTCATCTCCAAAATGGGGATAATACTACTTGTTATCACAAGAGTTGCTGAAAAAACGAAAATGAGATATAGTGTGAGGGGCCATATGTGGAGCATTTCCCATGTGCCAGGCACTATTCTAAGGGTTTAAGGCACGCTCTCTTACCTGTAGAATAAGTGAAAGGTCTAAGCATAGTGCCTGGAACACAGTAAATACCTAATAGAGGAAGGCACTAAAGAAATGTGGCGGGGCAGAGGAGGAATTGCCATGCTTTCTAGAGAAAGAAGACGTGTTGGTATATACGTGGGAAGAATCAGATGCAGGTGGGAAAAGAAAAGTAGTAGCTGGGTATGACTATCTCAAAGCTTTTGAGCTATTACACATGGAACATAATAAAACAGTCACCCTAAATGACCCCAAAGGACAACCCTGAGTTATTATTTTCATCCTTAATGTTTACGCCTTTCTGAATCTGAGAAGCTGCTGCCAGGATTTCCAGTACATACCAGAAAGTGATGACAATACCCTGAAGTGTGTAAACTTGCGTGTGCACACGGAAAAGGAAACCGATGCTGGCTGACTGGGGGAGCATTAGGGCGTCTCTGTGACTGCAGCTCGATTTTGCCCTTAGAGTGTGGCCACACCTACCTCATTGATATTCTCAATAATCCAACAGGGATAGGGTTTAGATTTTCCTTATTCTCTCTTAGCACTTATGTTCTTGGCACAATACTGACAAGCCACAGACAAGCCGGCATGTGAATGTGCTCTATCTGGATAAGGTACAGCCTTTCTACATTGCAGAGTCCTTCAGTTTCTAAAATCATGGAGCTTGTATTGTTAGAACCAATGAAGTGACTAAAGGAATTTTT
>NW_027530884.1:0-1303 GCF_008692635.1 Crocuta crocuta
ATCAGGTCAGTGTTCCGGGAAAAAGAGAAAAAGAAAAAGAAAAAAAAAAAAGAAGGAAAAAAAAGAAAAAAGGGAGGGGGGAGGGCAGCTCTCTAGCAGAGTTGGTCGTGGTGTGATCCAGTGTGTCAGGTGGAAGATCTGCCCTAGCCTTTGTGGGGAGGAGAGTGGCGGTGCACCATTCCTTTCTTGAACCTATTGCTGCACCTCGGTTTTTTGGGTTTGTAAACTCCCCGTGCTGGGTGGCTCTTTAACCCAGACCAGGTCTAGTTTCCTAGTCCCAGCCCTTGTGCCCGACTGAAATTGCTGTAGACACAACCTGGCAGGCGATCCCTTCAGGGCAATTCCAAGCCTCTTGCCTAGCCCTGGGGATGGAGCCAGAAGCCGCTACTCCCATTCCTCCAGGTCGGGCTGGGGAGCTTGGGCGGGGTTTTGCCTGCAGGGCGTGTTTGGCCCGCTGGAGAGAGGGAAACCAGCTCCTTTTGTGTCTCGTCACCTGAAACATGAACTCACAGGCAAATCTCCCAGTTTTAAGCCATTCGCCTTCCCTCTAGAGTTCCAGCCACCTAGGAGCGCGGANGGACGAGTTGGTGTGCGGGGATCTCCGCGCATGGTCCTTTTGTGCCCCGAGCGGAGGTTTTTCTGTTTCCGAGCGACAGGGACCGTATCTTGAGTAGTTTTGGACTCTCTCTTTTTCCCCTTTCACTCCCCGCAGAGGGGGATTGCCCCCGTCTCTCCAGTCTCTGATCCTGGCCCAATTTTATCTTCCCCAGTTCACACTCACGTTAGAAGGGTTTCTCAGGGGATTCTGCGTCCTTCCTCTCCCAATCTCTTGGGTTCTGTAAGGTNTAGGAGGGAAGGCGAATAATATCGAATAAAGAATACATAAAAAGGTAAAAAAGAAGAAAAGAAAAGGAAAAAAAGAAGAAAACCAAGGGACAAAGAATGGTTTAAAGCATATAAGTGGATTCCCAGGTATACTTACATAGCCAGGTGTATGCAGTGCTGGTTGAAGAGCATAGGGAAAGAGAGAAGACAGCACGGGGCTGAGACAAAATTGGAAATAGAATGAACAAGCAGAAGGGATAAGAAGCTTTTTTCAAAGAGCTAA
Source organism: Crocuta crocuta (assembly GCF_008692635.1). NCBI lineage: Eukaryota > Metazoa > Chordata > Mammalia > Carnivora > Hyaenidae > Crocuta > Crocuta crocuta. Next base: position 1,109 of record NW_027530884.1, read on the forward strand.
AGCGTGGAATATGGTTGGATAGGTGAGAGAAGGACACTGGTGTTATCCAGAGAAACTGTATAGTCTAATTACTCCTGAGAGAAAGAGATGAAAAGGTCGGTAGGTGTAGAATTTACATCTACAGAATGGACTAGATGTGACTGTTTAAGTAAGCTGGTGACTAGAGTTAATCAGGTCAGTGTTCCGGGAAAAAGA
>NW_027530884.1:3253-4596 GCF_008692635.1 Crocuta crocuta
GTGATATTTGGGACTCTCCACCTGTGTACTTTGGCTTGTTTCTTGAGGTAGACCTGGAGAAGAAAACAGACAGACAAACACACAGGGAGCTGGGACACACAAACGCACAGACAAATCCAACTAACATGCAAACCGAGAGGGAAAATGAAAAAGTTAAGAGAAAAGATGTAGGAGGGAAGGCGAATAATATCGAATAAAGAATACATAAAAAGGTAAAAAAGAAGAAAAGAAAAGGAAAAAAAGAAGAAAACCAAGGGACAAAGAATGGTTTAAAGCATATAAGTGGATTCCCAGGTATACTTACATAGCCAGGTGTATGCAGTGCTGGTTGAAGAGCATAGGGAAAGAGAGAAGACAGCACGGGGCTGAGACAAAATTGGAAATAGAATGAACAAGCAGAAGGGATAAGAAGCTTTTTTCAAAGAGCTAAAGCGTGGAATATGGTTGGATAGGTGAGAGAAGGACACTGGTGTTATCCAGAGAAACTGTATAGTCTAATTACTCCTGAGAGAAAGAGATGAAAAGGTCGGTAGGTGTAGAATTTACATCTACAGAATGGACTAGATGTGACTGTTTAAGTAAGCTGGTGACTAGAGTTAATCAGGTCAGTGTTCCGGGAAAAAGAGAAAAAGAAAAAGAAAAAAAAAAAAGAAGGAAAAAAAAGAAAAAAGGGAGGGGGGAGGGCAGCTCTCTAGCAGAGTTGGTCGTGGTGTGATCCAGTGTGTCAGGTGGAAGATCTGCCCTAGCCTTTGTGGGGAGGAGAGTGGCGGTGCACCATTCCTTTCTTGAACCTATTGCTGCACCTCGGTTTTTTGGGTTTGTAAACTCCCCGTGCTGGGTGGCTCTTTAACCCAGACCAGGTCTAGTTTCCTAGTCCCAGCCCTTGTGCCCGACTGAAATTGCTGTAGACACAACCTGGCAGGCGATCCCTTCAGGGCAATTCCAAGCCTCTTGCCTAGCCCTGGGGATGGAGCCAGAAGCCGCTACTCCCATTCCTCCAGGTCGGGCTGGGGAGCTTGGGCGGGGTTTTGCCTGCAGGGCGTGTTTGGCCCGCTGGAGAGAGGGAAACCAGCTCCTTTTGTGTCTCGTCACCTGAAACATGAACTCACAGGCAAATCTCCCAGTTTTAAGCCATTCGCCTTCCCTCTAGAGTTCCAGCCACCTAGGAGCGCGGATGCCCAGTGTCCGCACGTGGCTCTTCCAGGGGCCCAAGCCCGCCGGGAGGACAATAGCGGCAGGCGCGCCACTTCTCTAGAAGTGCAGCCAGCCAGGAGCAAGGACAAAGAAGCAGTCTGTGCGCTCAGCCCCTCCGGGACCAGTTGGCGCAAGGGGACCTGGCGTGC
>NW_027530884.1:4601-5782 GCF_008692635.1 Crocuta crocuta
AGCCAGGAATACAAAGGAGCGGTACTCTAGTGCGCAGCGCCTCCCGGACGAGTTGGTGTGCGGGGATCTCCGCGCATGGTCCTTTTGTGCCCCGAGCGGAGGTTTTTCTGTTTCCGAGCGACAGGGACCGTATCTTGAGTAGTTTTGGACTCTCTCTTTTTCCCCTTTCACTCCCCGCAGAGGGGGATTGCCCCCGTCTCTCCAGTCTCTGATCCTGGCCCAATTTTATCTTCCCCAGTTCACACTCACGTTAGAAGGGTTTCTCAGGGGATTCTGCGTCCTTCCTCTCCCAATCTCTTGGGTTCTGTAAGGTTTCCTATGGCTTCAGATCTTTTCCATGAGAGAGATGGGGGCGAGTGCAATGCATGGAGCTCCCTACCATTCCGCCATCTTGCCCCTCCAAGAAGGCTCTTTGTCCAGGGCCTCTCCACTCAGGAAGTGTTCCTTGAATGGTGTCTCTTGGTCTCTCTCGTTGAGACTTTATTTCCCTACTCGTAGTGGTATTTGCGACTCTCCACCATGTGTACTTTGGCTCGTTTCTTGTGGTAGCCTCTTTTGGGTCAGATTTCCCTGTGCCATAGGCGTAGCTAAGGTGGGCCGTACTCTACATCCCAAGCCAGGCATCGTTTCCAGATGTTAGTCCCTGCGCCCCACTGATATCGCTTGAAATTTAACCCCAAATGCTGAGTCCCTCTGAGCAGTTTCAAGCCTCTTGCCTCCCTACTGAGAATCAAGCCAAGCCAGAAGAGCGGTGGTGAGCCCTAAGAGCTGAGGTTTCCCTTCCAGGTCAAGCTGGCTCATGAGCAGAGGTTCGGTTTTTCCCGGGGTCACCTGGGACCAGTGCATCCCATTCAGGGTCAGCTGGAGGACAGGAAACTGGATCTCTCTGTGTCCCGAGTCGAGGTTTTTCTCTTCCCCAGTGTCAGAGACTGTGTCTTGAGTAGTTTCAGCCGCTCTTTCTTTTCCCCTAGACTCGCCACGGCTCCCTGCAAAGGGGGCTTCCTCACCTCCCTCGTGTCTCCGTTCCACGCCCGTTTTTATCTTCCCCAGTTTGCACTCATGCTGTAAAGTTTTCTAAGAAGACTCTGTCTCTTTTTCCTCCCAACCTCCTGGATTCTGTAAGGGATCTATGGCTTCAGGCCTTCTCTATTTGAAAGATGGGGGCGAGTGAAATGTATGGC
>NW_027530884.1:6356-7805 GCF_008692635.1 Crocuta crocuta
ACCAATTTTTTAAGTGACTTTTTTATTCACCAAAGGACTATAGTCTATGAAACCTACTTGTTTTATTTATTATTTCATTTAAATTTTCTTTGTCTGTCACTTCTGTCTATACCCTGAGATTTTCTTAAAATATATTCCCATAACTTTCAGCAGAAAGGAGAAATTTAAAAACCTTAAAGTAGTACTTAGTGGTATACTTACTTAGGTTAATTGTAATATGTTTTCAGTTCTTCTAATAAAGGTTTACATGATTTTAGGATGTATAAAAAATCAGTGAAAGCCAAAGTGAACCACAATATTTTAAATATTTAAGCAAATTTTAAACCAACAAAGTGCAATATGTTCTTCTCAGAAAAAAAGTAATAAGAGACTGTGGTATAAACTAAACCTCTGAAAATCTAGTTTTAATATTTTTTTTAAATTGAGAGTGACATCAGCATGATGGTGGAATAGGAGTCCCTAGAAACTTCTCCCTGCCCTCCCCCCTCCCGGGATACCAATTCCACAGCAAAACACAGATAAGTTCCTTTTGTAAGAAATCAAGAAGCAAGTTAGAGGTTCTTGCACTCAGAGCAAGTGTGAAAGTAGCCTCATTGAAAGTGGTAAGAAAATTTGATATACTATTTCATTGGCACAGCATCATACTATTGGGAGGAAACCCCTAGATCTCAGTTTCTTCCTGAAGAGGATAAGAGATGTACCAAATAACCACTATCCCAACTTTTTGAGGTGCTGGCAATGAACTGGTTTCTATCTCACCTGTCTCTGGATCTAATGNCTAGACAAAGGCACTATAAGAAAACTACAGACCAATATCCCTGATGAATATAGATGCAAAAATCTTCAAACAGTTAGTAGCAAACTGAATTCAACAGCATATTAAAAGGTTCATAAATCATAACCAAGTTGGATTTATCCTGGGATGCAAGAATTTTTTTGGTGGAGGCAGGCTCCAAACACTCTTTATTTTTTATTTAATTTTATTTCTTTTATTTTTTTTTAATTTTTAACATTTATTCATTTTATATAGAGAGANACGAGCAGTGAGATCATGACCTGAGCTGAAGTCGGACGCTTAACTGACTGAGCCACCAAGGTGCCCCTATTTATTTTAAGTTTTTATTTAAATTCCAATTCATTAACACACAGTGTAATATTAGTTTCAGGTGTACAATTTAGTGATTTAATATATACAATGACTGGTGATCATTACAAGTGCACTCCTTAATCCCCATCATTTATTTAAGTGATCTTTCCCTCCACCTTCCCTCTGATAACCATTAGTTTGTCCTCTACAATTAAGAATCAGTTTCTTGGTTGGCTCTCTCTTTTTTCCCTATGAAAATCAATTAGTGTAATAGAGCACATAAAAACTAAAGAATAAAAATACCATATGGTTTCAGTCATATGTAGAATTTAAGAAACAAAACAAACAACAACAAAGAGACA
>NW_027530884.1:7849-9870 GCF_008692635.1 Crocuta crocuta
GTGGGTGGGGAAATGGGTGAAATAGGTGAAGGAAATTAAGAATGCATAGTATATACACTGATCAAACTCCATTGTCTGGTATTAATTGAGCCATATTATGTAAATCAAACTTACCAAGTTTTTAAGTGACTTTTCTATCCCCTAAGGGATAGAAATGAAATTCACTTGATTTATTTAAGACTTAATTTGAATTATCTTTAATTATCTGTCATTTCTTTCTTTACCCTGAGATTTTGAAAAAAAAATATCTTCATAACTTTCAGTAGAAAGGAGACATTAAAAAAATAATGTCTTAATTATAAAAATTAATATATTACTAATTAAAATCCAAATTAGTTACATATAGTGTAATAATGATTTCAGGAATAGAATTTAGTTATTTATCACTTACATATAACATCCAGTGCTTACCCTAACAAGTGTCCTCCTTAATGCCCCTTGCCCATGTTGAGTACTGAATAATATATAGAATTGTTGAATCATTATATTGTACACCTGAAACTAACATAACACTGTATGTTAACAATACTGGAATAAAATAAAAAAATAAATTGAAAAAGCACAATTATCTTAATNAACATTGTACTCATTGGTGAAAAATTGTAAATTTTTCCTCTCAGATGAAGAACAAGGCAAGGATGCTCACTCTCACCACTTCTATCCAATGTGGTAATAGAAGTCCTAGCCAGAAAAATTAGGGAAGAAACGGAAATAGAAAAATCCAAATAGCGGCACCTGGGTGGCTCAGTTGGTTAAGGGTTCAACTTCAGCTCAGGTCATGATCTCACAATTCATGGGTTCGAGCCCCGTGTCGGTCTCTGTGCTGACAGCTAGCTCAGAGCCGGGAGCCTGCTTCAGATTCTATGTCTCCCTCTCTCTCTGACCCTCTCCTGCTCACATTGTCTGTGTCNTTCCACTCGGGGGAAAAACCTCCGCTCGGGGTGTAGAAAAACTTTGAGCACAAAATACCTGCCCTTCAGGCCCCCCCACGCTCCAACTCACCCCAGAGGGGCTGCGCTCGCGTTTTGCTTCTTTGTGCTGGCTACTGGCTGGCTGGGAGAGGTTGCGCGCCTGCAGCCATTGCCCTCCTGACGGGCTTGGACCCCTGGAGGAGGCGTGCGCAGGCACCGGTGTCCGTGCTCCTAGCTGGCTGGAACTCTAGAGGGAAGGCAAAGAGCTGAAAACTGGCAGATTTGACCACAAATTCGTGTTTTGGGTGACGAGACAGAGGGAACTTGATTTCCTCACTCCAGCGGGCTCAGCGTGCCTGCAGACAAGGCCCCCTGCCCCGCCTAGGCTCCCCAGCCCGACCCAGACGAGAAGGGAGCATCGGCTTCTGGCTCCACCCCCAGAGCTAGCCTGGAAGCTTAGAATTGCCATGAGGGGGTTGCCAGGGGGTGGCGTGAGGCAATTTCAGCGGGGTGCTTGGCCTGGGATTTGGAGGCTGGGACTGGCATGGGTTGAGAAGCACAACAAACTTTGGCTGAGCCCCTGGCCCAGGGAGTATACACACCTATAAAAGCGAGGTGGAGCTCCACCACTCTCCTCCCTACAACCGCCAAGGCAGAACTACCGCCTGACGAATTGGATCACACCACGCCCATCCCTGCTTCAGAACTGCCCTCCTCCCTTTTTTTGTTTTTTTTTTGTTTTTGTTTTTGTTGGGAGATTTTTTATAACTATTCAATTTCCTCACTTATTATGGGTCTGTTCAGATTTTCTCTCTCTTCCCGTGTGAATTTTGGTAGTGAGTGCATGTTTAGAAATTTGTCCATTTCTTCTAAATTGTCCAATTTGTCAGCATATAATTTTTCGTAGTATTCCCTGATAATTGCTTGTATTTCTGAGGGGTTGGTTGTAAGAAGTCCATTTTCATTCATGATTTTGTCTATTTGGGTGCTCTCTCTTCTCTTTTTGAGAAGCCTGGCTAGAGGTTTGTCAAGTTTGTTTATTTTTTCAAAAAACCAACTCTTGGTTTCATTGATCTGTTCAATTGTTTCTTTGGTCTCTATGTTGTTTAT
>NW_027530884.1:10102-12793 GCF_008692635.1 Crocuta crocuta
GTCAAAAAGGAGAAAAGAAAAGGAAAAAAGAAAACCGATGGACAAAGAACGGTTTAAAGCATATAACCGGATTTCCCAGCTACAGTTAAATAGCCGTGTGTATGCAGTGCTGGTTGAAGAGCCTAGAGAAAATGAGAGAAGGCAGGGCGGGATGAGGCAAAATTGGAAATAGAATGAACAGGCAGAAGGGATAAGAAGCTTTTTTCAAAGAGGTAAAGGGTAGAATATGGTTGGATAGGTGAGAGAAGGATGCTGGTATTATCCAGAGAAACTATATAGTCTAATTAGTCCTGAGAGAAAGAGATGAAAATGTCGGTAGTTGTAGAATTCACATCTACAAAATGGACTCGTTGTGATTGTTTAAGCAATCCGGTGACCAAAGTTAATCAGGTCAGTGTTCTGGGGAAAAAAGAGAGAAAAGGAAAAGAAGAAAATAAGAAAAAAAAAAAGGGAGTAGGGCAGCTCCCTACTTGGGCAGCTCCCAAGGATGGGCGTGGCGTGATCCAATGCCTCAGGCGGGAGTTCTGCCTTGGCGTTTGTGGGCAGGAGAGTGATGGTGCTTCAGTCCCTTTTTGAACCAAGCGCTGCACCTCGCGTTTTTGGGCGTGTAAACTCCAAAACCGGTGGCGCAGCCAAAGTTGGTTGCACTCTTCAGCTCAGGCCAGTCCCAGTCTCCAAATCCCAGTCCTCGCGCCCTGCTGAAATTGCCGTAGACACAACTTCCCAGGCAACCCCCTCGTGGCAATTCCAGGCCTCCCGCCTCGCTCTGGGTGTGGAGTCAGAATTGCTGCTTCCTTCTCTGGCTTGGGCTGGCGAGCATGGGCGGGGGCTTGCCTGCCGGGTTCGCTGAGCCCAAGCCCGCTGGAGTGAGGAAAACCAGGTCCCTCTATGGCTCATCACCCCAAACACGAACTCACAGTCAAATTTCCCAGTTTTTAGCTCTTTGCCTTCCCTCTAGAGTTCCAGCCAGCCAGGAGCACGGACCTGCAGTTTCCGCGCGCCCGGCTCTTTCTGGGGCCCAAGCCTGTCGGGAGGACAATGGCAGGAGGCGCGCCGCTACTCTGAAGTCCAGTCCGCCAGGAGCAAGTACAAAGAAGCAGTCTGTGAGCTCAGTCCCCCGGGACCAGTTGGCGCGAGGGGACCTGGCGTACAGGTATTTGGCAAGTACGGTCTTTCTATGCCCTGAGCGGAGGTTTTTCCCCCCTGAGCGGAGGTTTTTCTGTTTCTGACTCTCTCCTTTTCCCCTCTCACTCCCTGTGGAGGCTAGAGGGGGATCGCCTCCGACCCTGGAGTCTCCCATCCCGGCTCGATTTTATCTTCCCCAGTTTGCACTCACGTTAGAAGGCTTTCTCAGTGGATTCTGAGTCCTTTTTCTCCCAATGTCTCAGGTTTTGTAAGGTTTCCAATGGCTTCAGATCTTTTCCGTGTGATGTATGGGCGCAAGTGCAAGTACGGAGCTCCTTACTTCTCCGCCATCTTGCCCCCTCCTAGATTCACTTTAAAGAAGCACAATATCTTTTCCTTTCTGTTTTCTTCAGTCCCAAATTAATGTACTTTTTATTCTGAGTATTGTGTACCTGAGGAAAAAATCCTTCTTCTGTTGAGTGAGTGTCATCTAAATCTTCTTTGAGAGTTTAGTATATTGTGTTTTCATGATATACATTTTAACTTTCTTACCTACATGTAAATTTGTTTTTTAAATGTGATGAAGTTTACATTTAGTTTGAGTGCCTTAGTTTACAGATATTGTATATAGATGTTGGAAGACATTAGCTCTCTGTATATTCCAGAAGAATGTGATTTAGGCTGATTTCTAAGCTTATAATTTGTGGTTTATGGTTAAGCTATTAGACAACTCAAATTTCTGTATTAAGACACTTGGTGTCCAGTCTATTTCAACATATTCAAATTAGTAAAAACTAAGATCAGTATTAAAACACTACATTGATTTCAGTATATTTAGAATTCTAAATCGATTTGAGCATTAATTCCTCTTTGTCATTTATTAAAATATGCAATGAAGACATGGCTTTTTATCTTACTATAGTAATATAGCTCCCAAATGATAATTTTATAATATATTCTTCTGGATTTTTTATTTACTTTTTTGTCCATTTTGTGTTGGAAGAGGTAGTCTCAATATTATCAAAAGGAAATTTAGCACCCCAAGTTTATCGAAACATAATTGGCATACCATAATGTATAAATTCAAGGCATACAGCATAATGATTTGATTTACGTGTATTGTAAAATGATTACCACAGTAAGTTTAGTTAGCATCAACCATGTCGTATAGATACAAAAAAAAAAAAGAGAGAGAGAGAGAGAGAAAAGTTTTTTCCTTGTGATAAGATCTCTTAGGATCTGTTCTCTCAATAACTTTCAAATATACTATGCAACAGTATTAACTATAGTCAACATGCTGTACATTACACCCCTAGTAATTATTTATGTTATATCTGAAAGTTTGTACCTTTTGACCTTCATCAAATCCCTTCCTTTTTTAGTTATATAGACAAAGTACAAAAAACATTCTACTTAACCCTTATTTTTATGTATCAGTGTGTCTCAATCTTTTCATTTACATTGGGGTTTCTGGATACTTCAAAGCCAAAGTTACTGGAAGGTTTGGTCAGTCTAGCATTTTCTACATGCAAAAATAGGAAGAACTTTTTTTTTTTTTGGTGAACA
>NW_027530884.1:13133-13527 GCF_008692635.1 Crocuta crocuta
CCAGTGATTACTCTTAAGTATTTACCAAACTGAGTTGTAAATGTATGTCTACTTAAATCCTGCATGCAAATATTTATAACAACTTTATTCATGATCACAAAAACAACAACAACAAAAAAACCCTGGAAACAACCACGATGTGTTTCAATAGACAAATGGATAAATTGGAATACTAAATTGAATGGAATATTCTATTGGCAGACCTCAGACACAATCTACACTTACCATCCACCTTGAAAGCACAGACCAGTGCACGATCCAGGTGTTGTAACTGGCTTCCCATCTCAGTGAGTCCCAGGCAGGACCCTAGACCACACCAGCTCCGGCCTTCCAAATGAGGCAGCCACACGGAAGGCACACCTGGATGTCTCTAATCAATGCTCACTACAGCTCC
>NW_027530884.1:14386-15708 GCF_008692635.1 Crocuta crocuta
CTTTCTCAGTGGATTCTGAGTCCTTTTTCTCCCAATGTCTCAGGTTTTGTAAGGTTTCCAATGGCTTCAGATCTTTTCCGTGTGATGTATGGGCGCAAGTGCAAGTACGGAGCTCCTTACTTCTCCGCCATCTTGCCCCCTCCTAGATTCACTTTAAAGAAGCACAATATCTTTTCCTTTCTGTTTTCTTCAGTCCCAAATTAATGTACTTTTTATTCTGAGTATTGTGTACCTGAGGAAAAAATCCTTCTTCTGTTGAGTGAGTGTCATCTAAATCTTCTTTGAGAGTTTAGTATATTGTGTTTTCATGATATACATTTTAACTTTCTTACCTACATGTAAATTTGTTTTTTAAATGTGATGAAGTTTACATTTAGTTTGAGTGCCTTAGTTTACAGATATTGTATATAGATGTTGGAAGACATTAGCTCTCTGTATATTCCAGAAGAATGTGATTTAGGCTGATTTCTAAGCTTATAATTTGTGGTTTATGGTTAAGCTATTAGACAACTCAAATTTCTGTATTAAGACACTTGGTGTCCAGTCTATTTCAACATATTCAAATTAGTAAAAACTAAGATCAGTATTAAAACACTACATTGATTTCAGTATATTTAGAATTCTAAATCGATTTGAGCATTAATTCCTCTTTGTCATTTATTAAAATATGCAATGAAGACATGGCTTTTTATCTTACTATAGTAATATAGCTCCCAAATGATAATTTTATAATATATTCTTCTGGATTTTTTATTTACTTTTTTGTCCATTTTGTGTTGGAAGAGGTAGTCTCAATATTATCAAAAGGAAATTTAGCACCCCAAGTTTATCGAAACATAATTGGCATACCATAATGTATAAATTCAAGGCATACAGCATAATGATTTGATTTACGTGTATTGTAAAATGATTACCACAGTAAGTTTAGTTAGCATCAACCATGTCGTATAGATACAAAAAAAAAAAAGAGAGAGAGAGAGAGAGAAAAGTTTTTTCCTTGTGATAAGATCTCTTAGGATCTGTTCTCTCAATAACTTTCAAATATACTATGCAACAGTATTAACTATAGTCAACATGCTGTACATTACACCCCTAGTAATTATTTATGTTATATCTGAAAGTTTGTACCTTTTGACCTTCATCAAATCCCTTCCTTTTTTAGTTATATAGACAAAGTACAAAAAACATTCTACTTAACCCTTATTTTTATGTATCAGTGTGTCTCAATCTTTTCATTTACATTGGGGTTTCTGGATACTTCAAAGCAAAAGTTACTGGAAGGTTTGGTCAGTCTAGCATTTTCTACATGCAAAAATAGGAAG
>NW_027530884.1:15760-16619 GCF_008692635.1 Crocuta crocuta
TTGGGCAAACACTATTTTCTGAGATGATGGGTAACATGAGTTAATTACTGTGAATTTTCCCCAAATCATATGGAAGCTGATAACTCTAGACTTTTAAAAAACATTTTCTAAGCACGTGTAAATTTTGGCATAAACACATGTTTAAGCTCAAATAAAGTTACAGTTTTTGATATTATTCTGAATCAAACAAATCCTGAAAGTTTAATGCAAAGGTGATTTTGCAAAGCACCATGTCCTTAGTGTCAAAATTCTATGTCATTTTTGACTGTATATGTTTTGCATCAAAATGCTGTACACCCATTAGAATGGCTAAATCCAAAACTTAGAGAATAGCAATTGCTGATAAGAAGAAAAAGAAATTCTCATTTATTGGTGGTGAGAATGAAAAATGGTACAATCACTTTGAAGTACAGTCTGAAAGTTTCTCAAAAATCTAAATATACTCTTCCCATAGGCTCCAGTGATTACGCTCTTAAGTATTTACCAAACTGAGTTGTAAATGTATGTCTACTTAAATCCTGCATGCAAATATTTATAACAACTTTATTCATGATCACAAAAACAACAACAACAAAAAAACCCTGGAAACAACCACGATGTCTTTCAATAGACAAATGGATAAATTGGAATACTAAATTGAATGGAATATTCTATTGGCAGACCTCAGACACAATCTACACTTACCATCCACCTTGAAAGCACAGACCAGTGCACGATCCAGGTGTTGTAACTGGCTTCCCATCTCAGTGAGTCCCAGGCAGGACCCTAGACCACACCAGCTCCGGCCTTCCAAATGAGGCAGCCACACGGAAGGCACACCTGGATGTCTCTAATCAATGCTCACTACAGCTCCAGCCTT
>NW_027530884.1:16799-17345 GCF_008692635.1 Crocuta crocuta
CCCAATGTAGAGTGTTCTGAAACAGCCCAGCTGATGTCTGCTTTGGATCCAGCCAACCCACCATGTTGTTCCTTATTTAAAGCACCCTAGGAACCCTTAGACTCCACTAGCCTCAGTTACAACAAATCTACCAGGGCACCCTTGCACGGAGTGCTCTGGAAANGCTGAGCACCTCAATACATGTGGCTTGCACCCACTTCAGCTTCAGCTGTGTAAAGAGTCCAGAGGCCACACCAGGCCTCACCCACTTCATTTTAGTTGCCCTGCCAGGGCAAATCACACACAGAGTACCTTACAATCTCCACTGCTTGTACCCTGCCTTGGATTGAGCCATCCCTCCAGGGTATCCTCTGTGCAGAGAGCCTTAAAGCAACCAAAGGTTTCTCTTGTATACAATTTTTTACTTCTTTCTTGCTGTTTTTAAATTGTCTATTTATCTTTAACTTTTGACATTTTTATTATTATGTGTCATGGTATGGACCACCTTGGGTTTATTTATTTATTTATTTATTTATTTTTTAAAACTCTCTGTGCTACCTAAACCTT
>NW_027530884.1:17565-18705 GCF_008692635.1 Crocuta crocuta
ATTTTTTATTTCAGTTATTTTATTCTTCAATTCTGATTTTTCAGCAGAAAGTTTATAGGCCAGAAGGGAGTGGCATGATATATTCAAGGTGCTGAAAGGAAAGAACCTACAACCAAGAATACTCTGCCCAGAAATGCTCTCCATCAGAATCGAAAGAAAGATAAAAAGTTTCTCAAACAAAAGTAAAATAGTATATTACTCTAAATCAGCTTTGCAAGAAATGTTAGAAAGACTTCTTAAAATGAAAAAGACAATGATATAACTACATGTAAGAAAACTATGAATAAAAAGATGTAAAATATGACATTATATCAATAAAATGTAGAGGAGGAAGTAAAAAATAAGTTTTGAAAGAATATATTTGAATGTTTGAACTGAAAATACCATCATCTTCATATAGATTGCTATATACATAGGAAGTTATATATGCATACCATGGTAATCATGAACCTAAAATATATAATAGATACACAAAAGTTATAGAGAAAGAAAGCCTAACATAACAGTGCAGAAATGCATCAATCACAAAGGAAGAGAGCAAGAGAAGAAAGGAAGAGATAAGAATTATAAAAACAACTGGAGGGGCACCTGGATGGCTCAGTAGATTGAGTGCCCAACTTTAGCTCAGGTAATGACCTCATGGCTTGTGGGTTCAAGCTCTGCATTGGGCTCTGTGCTGACAGCTCAGAGCCTGGAGCCTGCTTCTGATTCTGTCTCCTTCTCTCTCTGTCCCTGCCCCCTCTCTCAAAAATAAACACTAAGGTTTTTTTTAACTAACAAAATGGCAATACATACATACTTGTAAATAATTACTTTAAATGTAAATGGCTTAAATATTCCAATAAAAAAGATAGGGTGACTGAATAGATTTTTAAAAAGACCTATCTGTATGCTGCCTGGTATAGACTCACCTCAGACCTAAAAATATATACAAACTGAAAATGAAGGTATAGAAAAGCATTTACCATGTAACTTGGAATGAAGAAGAAAGGAGTGATCATACTTATGTCAAACAAAAATAATTTAAAATAAAGACTGTAAAATGACAAATAAGCACATTACATAATGATAAAGAGATCAATTTAACAAGAAGATGTAACAATTGTAAATATTTATAAAACAAATACATAAAACAAATAT
>NW_027530884.1:18769-19396 GCF_008692635.1 Crocuta crocuta
ATCTCCAGTTGTCTGCCCAGAGCACCCCCTGTGCTGAGCACCTCAATACATGTGGCTTGCACCCACTTCAGCTTCAGCTGTGTAAAGAGTCCAGAGGCCACACCAGGCCTCACCCACTTCATTTTAGTTGCCCTGCCAGGGCAAATCACACACAGAGTACCTTACAATCTCCACTGCTTGTACCCTGCCTTGGATTGAGCCATCCCTCCAGGGTATCCTCTGTGCAGAGAGCCTTAAAGCAACCAAAGGTTTCTCTTGTATACAATTTTTTACTTCTTTCTTGCTGTTTTTAAATTGTCTATTTATCTTTAACTTTTGACATTTTTATTATTATGTGTCATGGTATGGACCACCTTGGGTTTATTTATTTATTTNCATCTTAGGGGGACTCTACAATGCTTCCTGAATCTGTATGTCTATTTCCTTCCCTAGGTTAGGGAAATTTTCAGTTATCATTTCTTCAAATAAATTTCTGCCTCTTCCATTTTCTCTTTTTCTTCTGTGAACTCTAGAATGCAATGTTTGTTTGCTTCAGGTTGCCCAAGAAATCCCTTAACCTATCATCATGTTTTTTATACTTTTTTTTTCTCTTCAGCTTATGTGCTTATTACTCTAATTTCAAGTTCA
>NW_027530884.1:19477-23130 GCF_008692635.1 Crocuta crocuta
TAATTTCCACATCACTGGTACATTCTTTTGTATCTGCTAATCTATTGTTGGTTTACTGTCATGAATTTTTTATTTCAGTTATTTTATTCTTCAATTCTGATTTTTCAGCAGAAAGTTTATAGGCCAGAAGGGAGTGGCATGATATATTCAAGGTGCTGAAAGGAAAGAACCTACAACCAAGAATACTCTGCCCAGAAATGCTCTCCATCAGAATCGAAAGAAAGATAAAAAGTTTCTCAAACAAAAGTAAAATAGTATATTACTCTAAATCAGCTTTGCAAGAAATGTTAGAAAGACTTCTTAAAATGAAAAAGACAATGATATAACTACATGTAAGAAAACTATGAATAAAAAGATGTAAAATATGACATTATATCAATAAAATGTAGAGGAGGAAGTAAAAAATAAGTTTTGAAAGAATATATTTGAATGTTTGAACTGAAAATACCATCATCTTCATATAGATTGCTATATACATAGGAAGTTATATATGCATACCATGGTAATCATGAACCTAAAATATATAATAGATACACAAAAGTTATAGAGAAAGAAAGCCTAACATAACAGTGCAGAAATGCATCAATCACAAAGGAAGAGAGCAAGAGAAGAAAGGAAGAGATAAGAATTATAAAAACAACTGGAGGGGCACCTGGATGGCTCAGTAGATTGAGTGCCCAACTTTAGCTCAGGTAATGACCTCATGGCTTGTGGGTTCAAGCTCTGCATTGGGCTCTGTGCTGACAGCTCAGAGCCTGGAGCCTGCTTCTGATTCTGTCTCCTTCTCTCTCTGTCCCTGCCCCCTCTCTCAAAAATAAACACTAAGGTTTTTTTTAACTAACAAAATGGCAATACATACATACTTGTAAATAATTACTTTAAATGTAAATGGCTTAAATATTCCAATAAAAAAGATAGGGTGACTGAATAGATTTTTAAAAAGACCTATCTGTATGCTGCCTGGTATAGACTCACCTCAGACCTAAAAATATATACAAACTGAAAATGAAGGTATAGAAAAGCATTTACCATGTAACTTGGAATGAAGAAGAAAGGAGTGATCATACTTATGTCAAACAAAAATAATTTAAAATAAAGACTGTAAAATGACAAATAAGCACATTACATAATGATAAAGAGATCAATTTAACAAGAAGATGTAACAATTGTAAATATTTATAAAACAAATACATAAAACAAATATAAATGGATACCATGGGAGAAAATTATGGTAGTACAATAATAGTAGGAAATTTTTTTTTCAAAAAGATACCCACCCCTCTGTTTATTGCGGGGTTCTTTATAATAGAAACAGAAGCAACAAAAGTNCTTTTAATGACTCAGTAGACCAAATGCTCCAACCAGATGTATACAGACCTTTCCATCCAAAAACAGAATACATATTCATTTCAAGTGTAAGTGGAACATTCTTCAGAATAGATCACAGGTTAGGCTACAAAACAAATACCAATAAATTTAACAAAACTGAAATCACATCATACTTCCTTTCTGACCATAGCAGCATGAAACTTGAAATAAATCACAAGAAAAGAACTGTAAAAACACAAACACATGGCGGCCAAACAAAAACTAAACGACCAATGAGTCAATGAAGCAATCAAAGTTGAAATAAAAAATTATTAGAGACAAATTAAAATGGAAATACATGCATCAAATTCCTTGAGACACAGTGAAAACAGTTGTAAGGAAATCTGTACTGACATAAGTGTACCTCAAGAAACCAGAAAAAAAGCTCAAATAAACAATGTAATCTAAAATCTAAAAGATCTAGAGAAAGAATAGTCCAAGTGACATGACAAAGAGACAAAAGAAAGAAAGAAAGAAAGAAAGAAAGAAAGAAAGAAAGAAAGAAGGAAGGAAAAATAAAGACAAAAGTAAATGAAACCGAGAGGTGGTCCTTTGAAAAGATAAACAAAATTGATAAACCCTTAGCCAGACTGATGACAAAAAACCTTAGGTAGACTCAGATGAAAGATCCAAATAAATAAACTCAGAAATGAAAGAGGTGAACTAAAAACTGAAACAACAGAAATACAAAAGATTATAAGAGAATTCTACAAAAATCATATGCCAACAAATTGGACAACACAGAAATGGATAAATTCCTAGAAACATACAACCTTCGAAAAAGGAATCAGGAAGAATTAAACAATCTAAACAGATCAATTAATAGTAATATAATTTAATCAGTAATCAAAAACCTGACAAAATATAAATGCCCAGGATCAAATGAATTCATTAGTAAATTCTTTGGAGTACTTAAAGCAGAATTAATACTTGTTTTTCTAAATCTATTTCAAATAATAGAAGATGAAGTGAAGCTTTCAAACATATTCTACAAGGTCAACATTCTCCTAATNGTTCTTCTAAATCTATTTCAAATAATAGAAGATGAAGTGAAGCTTTCAAACATATTCTACAAGGTCAACATTCTCCTAATACCAAAACTAGAAAAAGATACCAAAAAGGAAGGAAGGAAGGAAGGAAGGAAAGAAGGAAGGAAGACTGTAGGCCAATATTTCTGATGAACATAGACACAAATATTTTCAACAAAATATTAACAAACCACATTTAGCAATACATTAAAAAAATTAAAAGATCATTCACTGCAACCAAGTGGGACTCATTCCAGGGATGAAAAGATGGTTCAGTATTTCCAAGTCAATCAATGTGATATACCATATCAATAAAACAAATAAAAGTTATATGATTATTTCAAAAGATGCAGAAAAAGCATTTGACAAAATTCAACATTCAATCATGATAAAAACTCTCAACAAAGTGGATTTAGGGAGAACATACTTCAACATCATAAAGACCATATATGAAAAACCCACAGCTAGCATCATAAGCAAGGTGATATTTAAATGGATCCTCTAAGGGATGTGCCATCTCTCAAGACTTTTATTGAACATCACATTGGAAGTCCTAGCTTCAGCAATCAGAAAACGAAAGGGAGGCATCCATACTGGCAAGGAAGAATTTATATGGTCACTATTTGAAGATGACATGACACTATATATAGAAAACTCCAAAGATTCCACAAAACAAACTTTAGGAAGTAAAAGGGAATTCAATAAAATTTTAGCATACAAAGTCAAAACCCCAAAATTGGTTTCATTTTTACATACTAATAATGTAGTAGGAGAAAGAGAAATTAAGAAAACAATTCCATTTACAGTTACACACACACAAACTAGGAATAAACTTAACAAAGGAGGTAAAGGACATATACATGGAAAACTACAAACAACTGATGAAAGAAATTGAAGACAACACAAAGGAAAAAATATTCTATGCTCATAGATTGGAAGAATTAATGTTGTTAAAATGTCCATACTGCCAAGAGCAATCTACAGATTCAATGCAATCCATCTCAAAATACACACAGCATTTTTCATAGAACTAGACAAATAGCATTAAAATGTGTATGGAACCACAAAAGACCCCAAAGAGCCAAAATAATCTCAGGAAAGAAAAAGAAATCTGAAGATATCACAATCCAGAATTTCACAATATACTACAAAGTCATAGTCATCACAACAGTATGGTACAGTCACAGAGACAGATGCATAGCTGAATAAAACAGAATAGAAAGCCCAGAAAAGAGCAGAGGGGGGGGGGGGGGGGGG
>NW_027530884.1:23165-37285 GCF_008692635.1 Crocuta crocuta
GGGGGGGGGGGAGAGAGAGAGAGATATTGCACAAGGAAATCCACAAGGAGAACAGTTCACTTCCCCAAAGTCATTGGCTGCAAAAAGAGAGGAGCTGATTTTCATGAATTTTTGCAACCAGTGGGGCTCAAAGACTGGAATTTTAAAGATTACCAGGCTTGGCTGGGAAAGAACCCTGAGAGTGCTGCCCTACTTCTGGAGAGAAAGGCAGGCAAACAACCCTGGGGCTGATAACATGATGTGAGGATCATCTAAGGCACATAAAGAAGAGACTGCTCTTATTGGAGCTCATCTGTGAGAGGTGACACTCACAGATGTCTCTTTGGGGACAAAAGAGCCAGTGGGTGTCATTTCCCTCTCCCACCCCTCAGCATAGGCATGGAGATGCCTGCTAAAGGCATTCACCCTGACAGGGTCTATTCAGCATACTTCCTCCAAGTCCCATGACCCAATACTCTAGTGTGATTGCCCTTTTTGGTCAAACCTGCATCTGTCTCAGCACGGCAAGACCCTCACCCAGGTTAGTGTAGGCTTTTGCCACAGAATGTCCCTAGAGTTTGAAGTTTTAAAAGACAGCAGGCTTTGCCCAAAGTGCACAACAATGCTCCAAGCAGGCAAGCAACCAGGAGATAGACAGCTTGAAAATGGTAATTTGAAAAATGCCTGGGAGGCACAAGGGGGAGGTAATTCACTCTTCTGGGAGTGCTGCCTTGAGAGAAACAAGCATGGAGACACCTGTCCAGGGACAAAGAAGGTAGCTGGTGCCATGTCTCTCCTCCACCATTTCAGCATAAGCCAGTTTCAGTAATTGGCACAGCGCCAAAACTGGCTACCTAACATGCTTCCATTAAGTCCCATCCCGCTGCATTCTGCTGTTACTGTTTTTCTCAGGTTAAGTGTGCCTAAGACCCAGCAGAGTGGCCCCCTTCTCCAGAAGACCAGCAGAAACACTTGCACATGCCATGTCCCTAGAAGAGAGACTTTTGCAAGGCTTCCGTTCTAGTGGAAGTAGCATCAGGTCCATATAACAAGCAAACTAGAGTACACCTAGTTAAAATTCACCATAGTTAGCTCAAATTCCAAACACTCCCAACTGAAGTCAAGGAGAAACTCTGCAGAGGACTGATCTGAGGGAAAAAGGAGCCAAAAGACAGCAGCATACACCAGAGACACTTCCTGAAGTCCAGGCTTTGGACAATATATGACCTCTTCTTCATAAAGCCATTACACTTGGAAGCAAAAAAAAATAACAGGCTTTTCTAACACAGAGAATACAGAGACCTACGCAAAATGGCAAAAGAGAGGAATGCATCTCAAAGGAAAGAACAAGGAAAGGTCATGGAAAGAGATCTAATGAAAACAGTTGTAAGTAATATGGCTGATGTAGAATTTAAAGCAACAGTCACAAGGGTATTGGCTGGGCCTGAGAAAAGTATGGAAGATACCAGGGTACCCTTACCACAGAGATAAAACAGTTAAAAAAAAAAAAAAAGCCGGNCTGAGACTTTAAACTGACTGTAATGACCACAAGGCTAGAAGAAGTAGAAGAATGAATAAGTGATGTAGAAGATAAGACTAATGAAAGTAATGAAGCTAAACAAGAGGAAAAGAATTATGGATCAAGAGAATACACTTAGGGAACTCAGTGCCACCATCAAACAGTAACATCCATATTATAGAGTCCCAGAAAAAGGAGTAGAAGATTTAGTTGAGGATATAATAGCTGAAAGCTTACCTAATCTAGGAAGAAAACAGACATCTAGATCCTGGAGACAAAGGGAACTCCCAGTAAAGTCAACAAAAGCAGGCCAAGACACCAAGACATATTACAACACCAAGACATACTGTAATTAAATTTGAAAAATATAGCGACAAAGCAAAATATCTTAAAAGCAGCAAGAAAAAAGAAATCCACAACTTACAAGGGAAGACCCATAAGGCTAGCTGCAGGTCTTTCCACAGAAACTTGGCAACCTAGAAGGGAGTGGCACGATATATTCAACATGCTGAATGGAAAAAGTCTGCATCAAGAATACTCTATCCAGGAAGGCTATTATTCAGAGTAGAAGAATAACTAAACAGTTTCCCAGACAAACAAAACTTAAAGGAATTTGTGACAGCTAAACTAACCCTGCAGAAAATATTAAAGAGGAGTTTGGGAAAGAAAGACCAAAAGTGACAAAGATGAGAAATGAACAGAGAAAATTTCCAGAAACAACAAGAAATAAAATGACACTAAATATATATCCATCAATAACTATTCTGACTCTGAGTGGACTAAATGCTCCAATCAAAAGACATAGGGTGTCAGAGTGGATTAAAAAAAAAAAACCATAAATCGTACCTACAAGAGATGCATTTTAGGCCTAAAGATATCTGCATATTGAATTTTAGGGAATGGAGAAACATTTATAATGCAAATGGAGGTGAAAAGAAAGCCAGAGTAGCAATACTTATATCAGACAAGCTAGATTATACCAATGACTATAACAAGAAATGAAAAAGGACATTATATCATAATAAAGGGGACTATCCAACAAGATCTAACAATAATAAATATTTAAGACCCCAATATGAAAACACCCCAATATAAGAATCAATTAATAACAAACATAAAGAAACTCGTTGATAATACTATTGGGGGACATTAACACCCCACTTATGTCAAAGGGCAGATCATCTAAGCAGAAAATCAACAAGGAACTAAGGGCTTTGAATGACACACTGGATCAAATGAACTTAACAGATATTTTCAGAACATTCCATCCCAAAGCAGCAGAATACACATTCTTTTTGAATGCACATGGTACATTCTCCAGAATAGATCACATACTATTCACAAAGTCACAAATCTGACCTCAATAAGTACAGAAATTTTGAGACCACACCATGCTTATTTTTTGACTACAGTGCTATGAAACTTGAATTCCACCACAAGAAAGAATTTGTAAAGACAACAAATATATGGTAGTTAAACAACATGCTAGTAAAGAATGAATGGGGGTGGGGGGGCGATGCCTGGGTGGTTCAGTTAAGTATCCGACTTTGGCTCAGGTCATGATCTCACGGTTCGTAGGTTCGAGCCCCGCATCAGGTTCTGTGCTGACAGCTGAGAGCCTGGAGCCTGCTTTGGATTTTGTGTCCCCCTCTCTCCCTGCCCCTCCCACGCTCACACTGTCTCTCTGCCCCCCAAAAAATGAATAAAGACGTTAAAAAATTAAAAAAAAAGAATGAATGGGTAAACCAGGAAATCAAATAAGAAATTTAAAAAATACATGAAGACAAATGAAAATGAAAACACGACAGTCCAAAATCTTTGGGATGCAGCAAAAGCTGTCATAAGCAGGAAATATATATCAATACAGGCCTACTTCAAGAAGCAAGAATAACCTCAAATACAAAATCTAACCTTACACCTAAAGGAGTTAGAAAAAGAACAATGAGCAAAACTTAAAGCCAGCAGAAGCAGTGAAATTAAATGAATTAAAGCATAAATAAATGACACAGAAACTAAAATTAAAAAAAAAATAGCAGAACAGATTAAATAAACCAGGCTGGCTCTTTGAGAAAAATAATGAAATTGNACAAACAATTATAAGAGAATATAATTAAAAATTATATGCCAACAAATTAGACATTATGGAGAAAAATGTATCAATTTCTAGAGACATATAATCTAACAAAAGAAATAGAAAACTTGAACAGACTGATATCCATCAAAGAAGTTAAATCACTAATCAAAAACCTCTCAAGATGAGGCACCTGGGTGGCTCAGTTGGTTAACTGTCCAACTTCACCTCAGGTCATGATCTCACGGTTCATAAGTTTGAGCCCCGCATCAGGTTCTGTGCTGACAACTCAGAGCCTGGAGGCTGCTTCAGATTCTGTGTCTCCCTCTCTGTCCCTCCCCTGCTCCCGTTCTGTCTCTCTCTGTCTCTAAAAAATAAATATACATTTAAAAAAAAAACTTAAAAAAAACTCCCAATATACAAAAGTCCAGGGCCAGATCTCTTCACAGGGGAATTCTACCAGACATTTATTTTTTTAAATGTTTTTTTATTTATTTCTAGGAGAGAGAGAGAGAGACAGCGTGAGCAGGGGAGGGTCAGAGAGAGAGGGAGCCACAGACTGAAACAGGCTCCAGGCTCTGAGCTGGCAGTCAGCACAGAGCCCGACGCGGGGCCCGAACCCACGAACCGCGAGATCATGACCTANATACTGAGAATGAGGACTGATGGGTGTGGGGGGGAGGAGGGCACTTGTTGGGATGAGCACTGGGTGTTATATGGAAACCAAGTTGACAATAAACTAATTGTAAAAATAAATAAATAAATACATAAATATAAATAAAAATAACAAATAAAATAAAACTTGAAAAAATAGAATTACAGGCCAATATCCCTGATGAACATAGATGCAAATATTCTCAATAAAATACTAGCAACTTGAATTCAAAAGTGCATAAAAAGAATCATTCAATACGATTAAGCAAAATTTATTCCTGGGCTGCAAGAGTGTTTCAGTATTCACAGATCAATCAATGTGATATACCACATTAATAAAAGAAAGGATAAGGACCGTATGATCTCTTCAATAGATGCAGAAAAAACATTTGACAAAGACAACATCCATTCTTTATGAAATCTATGAATAAAAGAGACAGAGGGAACATATCTCAACATCATAAAAGCCATATGCAAAAAACCCACAGCTAATATCACCATCAATGGGGAAAAACTGAGAGCTTTTCCTCTACAATCAGGAATAAGACAGGAATGTAGAATCTTGCCACTGTTATTTAGCATAGTACTGGAAATCCTAGCTTCAGCAATCAAAAATAAAAGGTATCAAAATTGACAAGGGAGTAGTATAATTTTTATATTTGCAAATGACATGATACTCTATATAGAAATCCCAAAAGACTCTTCCTCAACGTTTCTAGAACAGATACATGATTTCATCAAAGTCACAGGATACAAAATCAATGTACATAAATCCGTTGCATTTCTACACAACAATAATTAAGCAATAGAAAGAAAAATCAATGCATCAATCCCATACAAACCCTTACAACCAAAACTTATATCTGGGAATAAACCTAACCAAAGAGGTAAAAGATATATAATCTGAAAATTATAAAACATTGGTGAAATAAATTGAAATTGAAGAGGACACAAAGAAATGGAAAAACATTCCATGCTCATGGATTCTAAGAACAACATTGTTAAAATGTCTATATTCCACAAAGCAAAGTACTTCTTTAATGCAATCCCTATCAAAATACCACCAACATTTTTCACAGAGGTAGAACAAACAATTCTAAAATTGTAATGGGACCACAAATATTTCTGAATAGCCAAGGCAATCTTGAAAAAGAAAATCAAAGCTGAAGGCCTCATAATCCCAGGCTTCAAGCTATATTACAAAGTTGTAGTGATAAAGACAGTATGGTACTGGCACAAAAACAGACACATAGATTAAGAGAATAAAATAGAAAACACAGAAATGAACCCACAGCTATATGATCAACTAATCTTTGAGGAAGCAGGAAAGAATATCCAATGGAAAAAAGATAGTCTCTTCAACAAATGATGTTGGGAAAACTGGATAGCAACATCCAAAAAATAAATAAATAAATAAAATGGAAAACTTATTACACCTTCTACAAAAGAAAAAGAAAATTCGAAATGGATAAAAGAACTAAATATGAGATAGCTATTAAAATTCTAGAGGAAAACATAGGCAGTAACCTCTTCGGCATTGTCTGTAGCAACTTCTTACTATACATGTGTCCTGAGGCAAGGGAAACAACAGCAAAAATAAACTATTGGGACTTGATCAAAATAATAATCTCCACAGCAAAGTAAACAATCAACAAAATTAAAAGGCAATCTATAGAATGGTATAAGATATTATCAAATGACATATTTTCTAATGGGATAGTATCCAATCTACATAAAGTATATGTAAAAATAAACAACCATAAAACATATAATCTAGTAAAAATGGGTAGAAGACATGAATACATTTTTCCAAAGATGACATACAGATGGTTAGCAGACACATGAAAATATATTCAATTTTGCTCATCATCACAGAAATACAAATCAAAATTACAATGAGATATCACCTCACACCTTCAAGAATGGCTAAAATTAACACAGAAAAGAACAAGTGTTGGCGAGGATGCAGAGTAAGAGGAACCCTCTTATACTGCTAGTGGGAATGCAAACTGGTGCAGC
The DNA here is from genome assembly GCF_008692635.1 of Crocuta crocuta. Taxonomy (NCBI): domain Eukaryota; kingdom Metazoa; phylum Chordata; class Mammalia; order Carnivora; family Hyaenidae; genus Crocuta; species Crocuta crocuta. The sequence goes on from NW_027530884.1 coordinate 29,408, forward strand.
CACTGTGGAAAACAGTATGGAGGTTCCTGAAAACATTGAAAATAGAACTGAGCTCTGATCCAGCAATTGCACTACTAGGCATTTTCTCAAAGGATACAAAAATACAGATTTGAAGGTGTACATGCACCCTGATGTTTATAGCAGCCTTATCAAGAATAGCCAAGCTAGGGGCGCCAGGGTGGCTCAGTTGGTTGAGTGTCCGACTTCGACTCAGGTCATGATCCTACCGTCTGTGGGTTCGAGCCCCATGTCAGGCTCTGTGCTGAGAGCTTAGAGCCTGGAGCCTGCTTCAGATTCTGTCTCCCTCTCTCTCTGACCCTCCCCCACTCGCTTTCTGTCTCTGTCTCTCAAAATAAAGACATAAAAATTTAAAAAAAGAATAGCCAAGCTATGGAGAGATCACAAATGTCCATCAACTGTTGAATGGATAAACAAGATGTGCTGTGTATATACAATGGAATATTACTAAGCCACAAAAAAGAATAAAGTCTTGCCATTTGCAAAAATGTGGATGTAAGTGGAGAGTATTATGCTAATTAAAGTTAAGTGAGTCAGAGAAAGACAAATTCCATATGATTTCACTAATATGTTTAATTTAAAAAAAAACAATACAGATGAGCATGGTCGGGGGTGAAAGAGATATAGACCATGCGACAGACTATGGAGAAGAAACTGAAGCTTACTGGAGGGGAGGTAGGCCAGGGGATGGTTTATATAGGTGCTGGGTATTTCAGAAGGCAATTGTTGAGATGAGCACTAGGTATCGTATGTAAGTGATGATTCACTAAATTCTACACCTGAAATTTACTTCACTGTATTGTTAACTAACTGAAATTTCAATAAAAACTTAAAAAAATATATTTACACTATAACTAGTCATGCACAAGAGAGGCTATTGAACTACAATATTGGAAACAAATTCCCTATTAATTTTTTTTATAAAATATACCTAAAATATTCCAAAGTANAAATTATTGTCTTAATGACATATCTGTATTTTTATTTTATTTTTTACAATTTTATTGAGATGTGATTGGCATATAACATTGCATTATTCCAAGATGTGCAGAATAACAATTCAATATATGTATACATTGTGAAATTATTACCACAGTATGTTTAGTTAACATCAATCACAAGTTAATGTGTTGGAAAAAATAGAATTACTTTTCTCACTTATCAGGGGTAATGATTTTAAGAATATATAGGACTGTATACTTTAGAAGTAGATGCATGTGTGACTAGAGATTGGGATGGTTGGTGCTTTTATAGAAAAAAGTGCAGTAATAACAAAACAATGCGTCAACAACAGGTAGCCAAACACAGTCTTGATTCCTTCTAACATTTTTAGTCATTATTACTGACTTTATTAGTGAAAACTTCAAAGAATGCACATTAACATAAAATAACAATGGACTGAAAATTAGTGTTTTTTTTCCAAGATTACCTACAGAATAAAATAAATATAATGTACATTCTTTGGTAAGTTGTTTTTGGATGTGGACTGCATCCAGATTTCTTTAGCTATGGTTTATGTTTTCATGAAATCAGATTTCATAACTCATGTGAGATATTATAAAATCTTCTAGGAATATATTTTTCTCTCTTTGGGTGACTTAATTTGAGTCATCCGCAAACACTCTTGTTAATTCTAAACATTTGCTAGGGTAAGTTTACTCCCCCAAAATGATTTTTCCTTGTATTGGTGGTCGTATTATTTTATAGATAGATTAGGAAGGGCCAGAATTGAGAATACTGTACTTTTTTTAAATTTTTATTTATTTCTAGGAGAGACAGAGAGAGAGACAGCGTGAGCAGGGGAGGGTCAGAGAGAGAGGGAGATACAGACACTGAAATAGGCTCCAGGCTCTGAGCTGGCAGTCAGCACAGAGCCCGACGCGGGGCTCGAACCCACGAACCGCGAGATCATGACCTAAGCGAAAGTCGGACACTTAACCGACTAAGCCACCCAGGCGCCCCAAGAATACTGTACTTTTATTTTATGTATATCACTTACAGATTTCATATATTGTTCAAATTTTCAAAATGATCATAACTTTATTTGGTTATTGAAAACTGTTTAAGAATTATTTTTCTTTTTTTAACATAACATTTTTACATAATTCAAGACACTTTGTAGTTTGGGTTTTTAAATCCATACTCTTTTGCCTTAATATTCAAGGTGCCAAGGCTCAAAACTAAATCTTCTTGCTAATCCACATCAATTACCAGATTCCAGGGTTTCCAAACAAAGACCAAAGTCCATCTGAAAACAATGTTTTCTGTTTTCAATAAAAAATGCCCAAATCAAATGAATTTGGATTTTGAATTTATTGTGCTACTCTTCAGAGTAGCTCTTCTTAATTCCTTCACAATGGGTAGGATAGGGACATCCTGGCTGGTAAGGCATGGAATTTCTTTAAATTAGGTCTTATTCCTTTTAAAATTCTTATGGACTTCTGTTTTACTATTTTTAACAATTTTCAAAACGGCCTTTATGAATATACTCATAATTTATTTTTAAATGGCCTAGTTTTAATGTAAACAATATAGGTCTTATTTGGGGCAACTTAATGACATTAATTATCTTAATGCTGTTATTTAAAAGTATGAATATTTTTAATATAGTTGTCAGAGTAATTATGGATTATTTATGTCTTTCACTTGGGGGTTTTAAGGCAGGAGTGGGGGTGGAGGGATAATATCTTGCTATGTAGATATTTTATTAGATTGTCTTGCCTGTCACATGCCACAAATCAAATGTCTAAATGTTATGTAAATAAATGTTGTTTTATACTCATTGCAGAAGGTTTCCTATTCTCAGATAAGAACACTGTCTTAAAAGTCATACTTTTTGGAGTTTAATTACATTTTAAAGAACAATTCACAATTCTCATTTTTAGATCTATGTTATGCATTATTTCAGTAAAATATAAGTACTTTTAAAAGTGACTGTAAGGGCAAATAAATACCTATACAATGAGATGAGATAAAAGAAAAGAAGAATTTAGAAGGCAAAAGTTTTCTGGAGTTTTAGTTTATATAATCTTTGATCAAGAAGTTTTAGTGGCAGCAAATGTGAACTTATAGCCAATACTGCTGTATACTTTATATACCACATACCCAATAATGTTAATTGGCTAACAAAAGATCCTATCTAGTCAAAAACTTACTACTGATTTCTCTCCTCATATAAGGTTATGCTTAATATTATTTTCATTCAATGTATCTTAAAATTGTGTATTAAATATGGATATGCATATTTATACATATGATGACAAAAATTTACTTAACATTGAAAAATATAATAACACTTTCTGCTGTTGGATTGAGGTAGTAAGAGACATGTAAGGAAAAATTATGTATGTTTTCCTCCATGCTTCACTACCTGATTTGCTAATATGCTTACATCCTTTGTCTCTATTTCCGTGATACCATCTTTTTTTAAATATATTTTTTTATTTTTAAAAATTGTTTAAATAGTTTTTATTTATTTCTGAAGGAGAGAGAGAGAGAGAGACAGTGTGATCAGGGAGGGTCAGAGAGAGAGGGAGATACAGAATCCGAAGCAGGCTCCAGGCTCTGAGCTAGCTGTCAGCACAGAGCCCGACGCGGGGCTCGAACCCATGAACTGTGAGATCATGACCTGAGCAGAAGTCGGACGCTTAACCAACTAAGCCACTCAGGCACCCCTTAAATATATTTTTAATGTTTATTTCTGAGAGAGAGACAGACAGACAGAGAGAGACAGAGACAGAACATGAGAAGGGGAGGGGCAGAGAAAGGGAGACACAGAATCTGAAGTAAGCTCCAGGCTCTGAGCTGTCAGCACAAAGCCTGATGCAGGGCTCGAACCCATGAATCATGAGATCAATGACCTGAGCTGAATTCAGAGGCTTAACTGACTGAGCCACCCCAGCGCCCCTATGATACATTCTTATCCTTTCTATGTTATGGTTGCTGTTTTATTAGATCTGAACATTCGAATACATTTAAAACCTCATTTTATTGTAACAGTAAGAGACTCCTTNAACTAAATTCTTCCTAACCTTACTAATTACTAAATGAATAATGGACAAATACAGCCAGTGTATAAGAACTCTAGGAAGTTAGCAGGAGAAACGGTGGAAATAGACAGCCAGCCATACTGCAGAAGAAGCCTACAGCAGTTTGCGCTTCAGCTCTAGAACTTTCATTCAGGGTATTGGGCCCCAATATTTAATTTAGTCAACATAGAAGGTTCCTCAGGGAGCACAGTGTAACTGGCAGTACCAAATGTGAATCTGAGCAGCCATGGTGACATGATGATACTAGCAAGGCAGGAAATCAGACTTTTTCACATGCCAGCTATTATGCAAGTGACATCTGTGTTTCATGCGGCTCATGACTCAAATACGCATTTTCAAAAAGGTACATCTTCTGTCTTAAATATATGCAAGTGTATAATTTCTATAAGAAGGAAATGGTAGGTAGGATTAGTTGCCCTTCATAAAGAAGCTGGAGCAAATTCCAAGCATGCTCAACTACTGCAACTCTTTCTAAATAAAATAGGTTATTCTGTCAGGTATATATGGTGTTTATAAATTAGTCTCCCCGTAATAGTACTTTATACTTCCTGTTTAGGATAGAGGTGTGTGGGTGTGTGGGAGGTAAGCATCAGAGAATGACTAATATTTATTGGGTCCCTCTATGAGCATGATTTGTTTTATGGGGGGTTTCCCTTTTAATCCTTTGACCAATATTATGAGGTAGATAGCATTATTATCATTTTCAGGTAAGAAAACTAAGCCTCAGAGATTAGGTCATTTGTCCATAACTAGGAAAAGATAGAGCTAAAATTAAAATTCAGGATTTACTTAATTCCCACTATTTTGCGGTGAGNTTTGGAGTGAGGAAAATTGAAGCTCGCTCCATGTCATTAGTCCTAAGCCTCTACTTACCATGTGCCCATCATAATCAGAATTTCTGTTGCCTCTGGCTTTTAATTTTGTTGCTGGAGAACAAACTTTTAGTATGCATATTGAAGTGATGGGTCTTATTGTATGAAAGTTATTTATTTATCAAAACAAAGTTGTTTTGTTTTGAGCAAGTTTGCTCTTGTACACAGAAGCTTACCAGCAATTCCTTTATTTTATAGTGAGACTGTTGCCTGTTAAATTTAGAGAAAACACTTATTTAATTCTTCCCAAAGAAGATAAGTCAATGTCTTATTTTAAAATGTCTTATTTTTTTTTAAATAATGTTTTTATTTATTTCTGAGAAAGAGAGAGACAGCGTGAACAGGGGAGGGTCAGAGAGAGGGAGGGAGACAGAATCCGAAACAGGCTCCAGACTCTGAGCTAGTTGTCAGCACAGAGCCCCACGCGGGGCTCAAACCCACAAACCCTGAGATCACGACCTGAGCCCAAGTCGGACGCTTAACCGACTGAGCCACCCAAGCGTCCCTAACAAGTTGTTATCTACATCCAATGTTTTAAAGTTTATATATGGTAATTTGAGTTTTGCTTTACTTTGGCTTATCAGTAGATAGAAGATTTTTATTTCTGCAGGTTTTTTTTTATGACATTCCTGTGGTAGAGGATTGTAATTGAAACTGCATGTGACAACTAAAAGGTTAGCTGGGCAATGTCAATTCAAACTTTAGAATTGACTGCTAATCTTTTTCTTTTTTAAAAAATTGAAATGAAAATGACAGTAAATTTTCACATATGGTGACTTTAGAAGGATGTTGGATCATGAATTCGGATGACAATACTCCTGGGACTAAAGATTCATGATACCCCATACTTAAACAACTGTAGTGTAAAACTGAGGGAAGTTCTTTACAAGCATAAATGTAAGTGGTATTGGGATTATAAAGAGATTATATTAACGAGGCATCTCTAGAGAAACAGTACCAGGATGTGTGCATATTTGCAGAGAAAGAGATTTATTATAAGGAATTGACCCATACAATTATGGAGGCTGAGAAGTCCCATGATCTTCACTTAGTAAGATAGAGACCTAGGAGAGCCAAACTATTGTTTCAGTCCAAGTCTAAATGATTGAGAACAAGGGCAGTCGGTAATGCAAGATCCATTCCAAAAGGCAGCAGGCTTCAGACCCAAGAAGAGCCAATGTTTCAGTCCCAGTCCAAAGGCCAGAAAAGACCAACATTCTAGCTCATCACTTAGACAGAGTACCCCCTTACTCAGCCCTTTTGCTCGATTCAGGTCTTTAATTTATTGGATGAGGCTCATCTACATTAGGAAGAGCAATTTGCTTAATTCAACCTATTTATTCAAATGTTAATCTTACCTACAAACACCCTCACATGACACACCCAGAATATTGTTTGACCAAATGTCTGGGCATCCTATGACCCAGTCAAGTTAATCCCCCAAATTAATCATCACAGTAATATATTTTAGAAACTCATAGGCTAGAAATTATCAGAATATGAAAGATAAATATTATGAATATATAAAGAACCCTTACAAATGAATGACAGCACAAAATAACCTAATTAAAAAATGAGCAAAGGTCTTGAATAGAAATATGCCAAAGAAAATATACAAATGGCTAACAAGCATATGAAAAGATGCCAACATAACCAATCATCAGGTAAATGTAAATCAAAACCACAATGCAGTATCACTTCACAACTCTTTAGGATGGCTACTTCTGTGTTTAAAAAAATCACAGAAATTAACAAGTGTTGGTGAGCATGTGGAGAAATTAGAACACTTGTGCCCTGTTGGGGAGTATATAAAATGATACAGCCACTACAAAAAATAGTATTATGATTTATCAAAAATTTAAAGTAGAATTACCATATGATCCAGCAATTCCCACTTCTGGGTTTATATCCTAAAGAATTCAAAGGAGGGGCCAAAAAACAAAACTGTTTTTAACTTGAGGGCAGAATGTACCTTATCCTTTGTGTCCACCTTTTTATTCTTCTCTAAATCGACATTTACATTTTAATGCCAAATTATTTTGATAACATTATTTTCTTGGATAAGATGCTCTTAAGAACTTTAAATTAACTGTTCTTCCCCCATAAGCTTCTACTCAATAGACATCATCATAATAGCTTGCCTTCAACATTGGTAATGTTGAGACCCCACCACATTTCTAACAAATCGAGTCAGGTTTTATTTCATTCAATTTAAGAGATGAATCAGCTTCAGGTATCCTCTAAATGAATTACAAGTTAATTGGCTGAGTGTGTTCAGCATTCTATTCATTATTTCTTCCATTCTTACAGTAATGTAGGCTGGATGGCACTGGAGAACTTGATGCAATGAAAATATATAAGAACATTTATGCTGGCTGTTATGGTGGATTATTTTAATCCAGCTAGAACCTTATTACCATCTTTTTTGCTTTCTGTTTTATTTTAGCTACAAAACTATTGTATGATCAATATACAATGGGAACCTAATGAGCTTTTTCTGTTGTAAATAATGTGAGGCTTATTCCATTTGATTAAAAATTCTTGTATGGCATATTTTCATCATCAGGAACGTGTAACTTGGAACTTACAATAGATGCTACTCATCAAGACTTTTTAAGTAGAGGAAGAACAAATTTATAATTTATCTTTGTTGAATGATTAACATACACACAGAACAACTGTACTATATTGCCTATGAATAGACACATTAATTATACAATCTGACTTCACTTTTTTGGTCATAAAGCACCANTTCATTCATAATTTTGTCTATTTGGGTGCTCTCTCTTTTCTTTTTGATTAGTCTGGCCTCATACCTCATTCTATGACTTACAGCCTTTCACCTCAACTCACTAACATAGGCTTTCTCTCTCACTCTCTTGCTCTTTCATTCTTATTTTTTCATCACAAAAACATGCATATACATACAAGTGCTTTGG
>NW_027530884.1:37383-37736 GCF_008692635.1 Crocuta crocuta
GATGAAGCTACTAGAAAAAAAATCAGATATATATTTTTAGTTCTGTGATGGACATTCTGTGCCTTGTTGAGTGAGTCCTTTGACCCTGCTTTTCCCGACTCCTTATCAGTAAAATGGAAGTCCTTGTTCTATCATGCTTCTAATTTACTTCCTTCAGTTGCCTCCAGAATTCATTGAATTAAAATAACATATAAAGTCTATAGTTTATTGGAATAAAAAATCTAAGAACAAAACCGATAAGGTTATTATGAAATTTTCTGAATTCATAAATATGATTATTAAAGGCTACCTTATCTTCTTACACCTCTCTTATTTACACTTTTAATTTATTATAACATTAGTACAAGATCTAC
>NW_027530884.1:37749-41687 GCF_008692635.1 Crocuta crocuta
ATTTTTGGTGATTTAAATTCTCTCTTTATGAAAAATTATCTTTATTTTCTACAATGAAAATACAATGTATTATTTATGTGATTACAATAATTTAAAATCAATACTGCTTATTTACTGGTGAACCTGGCTGAGTCAGTTGGCAGAGAATGCAACTCTTGATCTCAGGGTTGTGAGTTCAAGCCCCACAAGTGGTGTGAAGCCTACTTTAAAAACCTGTAAAAATTAAAACTAAAACCAACAAGTTTAAAAAAATACTAATTAATTTCTAATAGTTAAATTTGTCTTTACTTACTTTATTCCAACACACTTTCGTGTTACGGAAATATCATGGAAAGACCCATTTCAAAACGGGGAACACATATTAAGAACTGTGAAATTAATTTAGTTGCTATTATGTGTTGAAAGTAGCCTAGCATAGATCGTCCAGATTATCCTCTCTATAGTATTATTTTCTTTTATTGTTCTAATTATTTTAAATCTGTTTTACAGCTACAAGACCGCACTCAGTTCAGTGACCGAGATTTAGCCACCCTTAAGAAGTACTGGGACAATGGCATGACCAGCCTTGGTTCTGTGTGTAGAGAGAAAATTGAAGCAGTTGCAACTGAATTGAATGTTGACTGTGAAATCGTTCGGGTAAGGCATTTTCAATAATTTTCATGCTGTGATTGAAAATTGTCATAAAAAAAAGCTCTATAAAAATTACATGAGGTGCTATAAACAAGAACATCAATAAAGTGAAAAAGGCAAGCCACGGAATGGGGGAAGTATTTTCAAATTACATATCTGATAAGGAGCTTGTATTCAGAGTATGCAAAGAATTCGTAAATTCATAAGAATTCAATAAAAAGGTAAATAATGCAATTGAAAATGGGCAAAGAATTTGAATATACATTTATCCAAAAAAGATATGCAAATGGCCAATAAACACACAAAAAATATGTTCAATATCATTTGTCATTGTGGAAATTAAAACCACAATGAGGTACCACTTAATAGCCAATATGATGGCAATAATAAAAAAGACAAATAATAACAAGTGTTGACCAGGATGTGAATAAATTGGAACCATTGTACACTTCTGGTGAAAATGTAAAACGTTTTAGCCACGTTGGAAAACAGTTCTTAAATTTTTAACAGAGTTATCATATGACCCAGCAATTTCACTCTTAGCTATGAAATGAAATGTATGTATACTCAAAAACTTACATGTGCCCATTTGTTTTGTTTCTTAAATTCCACATATGAATGAAATCATATGGTATTTCTTGATCTCTGACTGACTTATTTCACTTAGCATAATACTTTCCAGATCCATCCAAATCCTTCCAAATGGTAATGTTTCATTCTTTTTTATGGGTGAGTAATATTTCATAGTATATATGTACTGCTTTTTCTTTATCCATTCAGCAGTCAATGGACGGACATTTGCACTGTTTACATAATTTGGCTATTATAGATAATGTTGCTATAAACATTGAGGTGCATGTATCCCTTCAAATTAGTATTTTTTTAATTCTATGGGTAAATACCTTGTAGTATAATTCCTGTATTATAAGGTAGTTGTATTTTTAAAAAAAAATTTTAATGTTTTATTCATTTTTTGAGAGAGAGATAGAGACAGCATGAACAGGGGAGGGTCAGAGAGAGAGGGAGACGCAGAATCTGAAGACAGGCTCCAGGCTCTGAGCTAGCTACTAGCACAGAGCTCGATGCGGGGCTCGAACCCACGAACCGTGAAATCATGACCTGAGCTGAAGTCGGACACTTAACCAACTGAGCCACCCAGGCGCCCCAGGGTAGTTCTAGTTTTAACTTTTTGAGAAAACTCCATACTGTTTTCTACAGTAGCTGCACAAGTTGACATTCTACAAACAGTGCAAGAGGGTTCCCCTTTCTTCAGATCCTCACCAACACCTGTTGTTTCTTGTGTTGTAAATTTTAGCCATTTGACAGGACAGGTGTGAGGTGATCTCATTGTACTTTTGATTTGTATTTCTCTGATGATCAGTGATGGTGAGTATCTTTTCATGTCTGCTGTTCATCTGTATGTCTTCTTTGGGAAAATGTCAATTCTTGTCTTCTGGTCATTTCTTAATTGGATTATTCATCTTTTGGGTGTTGAGTTTTATAAGTTCTTTATATATTTTGGGTAATAATCCTTTATCAGATATGTCATTTGCCAATATCTTCCCCCATTCTATAGGTTGTCTTTTAGTTTTGTTCAGTCTTTTATTCCCTGGGCAAAAGCTTTTTATTTTAATGAAACAAATGAGCATAAGGGAAAAAGAGAGAGAGAGAAACCAAGAAACAGACTCCTAACTATAGAGAATAAATTGGTGGTTACAAAGGAAGCGGTGATTGAGAGGGATTAAATAAATAGGTGTTGGTGATTAAAGAGTGCACTTGCTGTGATGAGCACAGAGTGTTGTCTGTAAGTGTTGAAACACTGAATTATACACCTGAAACTAATAGTATGTTGTATATTAACTAAGTGGAATTTAAATAAAAACTTTAAAAAATACTTATACATGGATATTCATAACATCATTGTTCATAATAGCCAAAAAGTGGGAAAAGAACAAATGTCCATGAAGTGAATGCATAAGGAAAATGTGATATAGAATATAATGGAATTTAAATAATTCCATTTAATTTAAATAGAATATAAATGGAATTTCAGTAATGAAATACTGAAAAATGCTACAAAATAGATGATTCTTGAAAAAATTACGCTACGTGAAAGAAACCAGTCACCAAAGACCACATATTTTATGATTCCATTTATATGAAATATCCAGAATAGGCACATCCATAGAAATGAAAAGTAGTATCAGTAATTGTCAAGGGATTGAGATAGAGAGGAATGAAAAATAATTGCTAATGAGTATAGGGGTCCTTTTTGGTATGCTGAAATTATTCTGGAATTAGAGTGACTGTTGCACAACTCTGTAAATATATTTAACAAACTTTTTCACTGTATACATGAAATAAGTGAATTGAATGGTATGTTAAATATATCTCAGCAACACTGTTTAAAACATCACATGAGGTAATATGAAATAGATATCACATATTATGTAATGAATGTTTGACTGAAAAATTATATTGACCAGTCATGGGTACAGTAGTTTATGTTCAATCTGAAAAATGTAGATATGAGATTTAATTATTAGTATGCTCATAAATGTTTAACGAACAGCTAAGAAAAAAAAACATTTATAGTATTTCTTGATTTATGTGGCTGAAGAATCCCACCATGGCCGATTTCATGGATCATTCAATATGGAATTCAGAAGAGATGATAACAGTTGACTTTTTCAAGGAAGTATGAGCAAGCTTCAGCTCACACTGGAGATTCTTCCCAGAAGATCAAGAGGGAAATGCTATCAAAGAACAAATGACAAACTGCATCTTTCTTCTAAAGGAAGAAATAAAGTATTTTTACATACATAGATGAAGAAAAAGGGAATATAGGGAGAAACCACGAAGAACAGATTTCGAAAAATAATTGCTATTCTCAAAATAAATACTGTCTTGTTTAGAGTCTTGCTTTTTGTTTTGTTAGGATCCAGATGGAAAATAAAATTAAATCCTGCATTTCCTGAGTATGCTATGTTATGTATACTAACAAAGAAATAGAAATGCATTAGACATTTTTCCTATTTTTAAGGAGTTTGGATACACAAGAATACAAATGATTGATGAGGAATTGGAGTGGGATAATGGTATGAGAAGCCTAAATGCCAAGAATAAGGAACTTCAGAACATGTGTTTTTGTTCTTATCATTTTTATTTTTCAAATTGAAGTTATATATGCACACAACTTAAGGAGTTGAGTTGTGTCATACTTGCTATAAAACCCACATTTTTTATTCTTCCCCTCCTCCTATTTTTCAATAGGTGGAATCAACCACTTTTTCTCTTCATCTATGAAT
>NW_027530884.1:42094-42552 GCF_008692635.1 Crocuta crocuta
GAAGACGGATCTTAACCGAATGAGCCACCCAGGAGCCCCTATGAAATAATATGTTGTATTAAGTAGAATTAGGTTTGGCTGTAACAGAAGGACTCAAAATAACAGTAATTCAGACAAGATATTTTAATTTCATGTACAAGTCCAAGGATATACAACTTAAAACTGGCATGGCAGTTCTACTCTATGAATTTCTCAGAGACTCTGGCATCTTCCACCTTCAATTCTGCCCCTTCTATGATGTACCCCTAGTCCACAATGTCCAAAATTATGACACTTATGGTCCAGGAAGCAAGATAGAGAGGGAGTAAAAGAAGAGTCAAGGGGTGTGTACCAACTATCTTTTAAAGAGGATTCCCAGAAACTGTCACAAGACACATTCACTTCTATCCCATTAACTGAAGATTAGTTCCATCATCATACCTAACAAAAGGAAGTTGCAAATGCAGTTATATTCTGGG
>NW_027530884.1:42583-44094 GCF_008692635.1 Crocuta crocuta
GCAAGAGAGAGGAGACAGTGATAGAATATTCCTAAACATACTTTCATAAAATGTAAGATATAAAAGTATTTTCCTTTAGGACAGTATTTGCTGGATCCCAAAGATTTTGACCCATTGTGTTCTCATTTTCACTTGTCTTCATGTATTTATTTATTTTTTTTATTTCTTTGTTTATCCATTCATTGTTTAGTAGCATGTTATTTAGCTTCCATGTAGTTGTGTTCCTTCCAAATTTTATTGTGATTGATTTCCAGTTTCAACTGTTGTGGTTGGAAAAGATGTATGACATGATTTCAGTCTTTTTTCACTTGTTGAGATTTTTTTTATGCCCTAATAAATGATCAGTCCTGGAGAATGTGCCATGTGTACTTGATAAGAATGTGTACTCCACTCTCTTGAGATGGGATATTCTGAATTTATCTGTTAGACCCATCTGGCCCAATATGCCATTCAGAGCCAGTGTTTCATTCTTGACTTTATGTTTGAAGGATCTATCCATTGATGTAAGTGGGATGTCAAAGTCCTCTCTTATTATTGTATTACTACCAATTTCTTCCTCTACATCTGTTAATAGCTGCTTTCTTTACTTAGGTGTTTCATGTTGGGTGTATAAATATTTACAATTATTATATCCTTTTGTTGGTCTTTCCCCTTATATCATTATGCAGTGTCCTTCTTTGTCTCTTGTTACAGTCTTTGTTTTAAAGTCTATTTTTTTCTGATATGAGTATTGATACACCACCTTTCTTTTTGCTTCAATTTTCATGGTAAATGTTTTTCCATCCCTTCACTTTTTATGTGCATGTGTCTTTAGTTCTGAAGTGAGTCTCCTTTGGCAACATTATAGATGGGTATTGCTTTTTATCCACTCTGTCACGGTACATATATATTTTTTGAGTGGAGCATTTAGTCCATTTAAACAGATGTAAAAATTCTCAATAAAATACTAGCAAGTCAAATCCCATAATATTTAAAAGAATCATTCACCCTTNTAGTATTTACTCCTGGGTTGCAAGAGTGGTTTAATATCCACAAATAAATCAACATGATACACCCCATTAATAAAAGAAAGGATAAGAACCAAATGATCCTCTCAGTAGATGCAGATAAAGCATTTGACAAAGTACAATATAGGCGTAGAGGGAACATAACTCAACATAACAAAGGTCATATATGAAAAACCAATAGCTATTATCATTGTGGAATTTATATAATTTCACTCACATGTGGAATTTAAGAAACAAAACAGTTGAACAAACAACGGAAAAAAAATAACAAAAAAACCAGACCTTTAAATACAGAGAACAAAATGGTGATTGCCAGAAGAGAGATAGCTGAAGGGATAGGTAAAATATATGGAATCAAGAATATGTTTATATTTATGAGCACTGAGTAATGTGTATCGTTGTTGAATCATTATATTGTACACGTGAAACTAATATAACATTGTTAATTATTACTTCAATAAAAGAAGGGAAAAAGAGATATTGATAGGAATAAAATAATAGCAG
>NW_027530884.1:44210-52883 GCF_008692635.1 Crocuta crocuta
TTCATACAAAAACAGCAGAACTCACATTCTTCTCAAGCTCACATGGAACATTTTCCAAGAGAGATCACATATTAGACCGCAAGTCTCAATAAATCTAAGATGATTGAAATTATATTAAGTATCTTTTCTGACCACAACATCCTGAACGAGAAATCAATTACAAGGAGAAAATGGCATCATAGATTTCTTAGAGACAAATTAAAACAAAAAATGACTTACAGAATCTATGGGATACAGAAAAAGTGGTTCTAAAAGGGAAGTTCATAGTGCTACAAGGGAAGTCTCAAATAAACAATTTAACTATAGAACTAAAGTAATGATAAAAAGAAAGAAACAAAACCAGAGTTAGTAGAGGGAGGAAATAATAAAGATCAGAGTGGAAATAAATTAAATATAGAGTAAAAGTGAAAGACAAAAGATCAAAGAAACCAAGGGCTGTTCCTTTAAAAAGATAAATGTAATTCACAAATCTTTAGCTAATTTCACCAAGAAAAATGAGGGCTCAAAGAAAAACAGAAAAGAAAGAGAAATTACAACTGATACCACAGAAATACAAGGGTTCATAAGAGATTATCATAAATGCTATGCAGCAACACATTAGACAACCCAGAATAAATGGATAAATTCCTGGAAACACAATATTCCAAGACTGAAACATGAAGAATAGGAAATCTGAGTCGACTGATTATTAGTGAGGAGAATGAATCAATAATAAAAAACCTCTAAACAAACAAAAGATCAGGACATGATGATGTGGCTGGTAAGTTCTACCAAATATTCAAAGATGATTTAATGCTTATCCTCAAAATCCACCAGAAATTTAAGAGGGGGAAAAAGCTTCCAAACTCATTTTAGGATGCCAACAATATCCTGATAGTCAAACCAGATAAGGATACTACAAAACAAGACAGTTACAGTCCAATATCCCTGATGAACATAGATGCAAATATCCTCAATATTGGGAAATTGAATTTAACAATACATTAAAAAGACCTTACAATGTGATGAAGTGGGATTTATTGTAGGGATACCAGGATGGTTCAAGATCTATCAATCAATCAATGTCATACAGTCATGTTAATAAAATGAAACATAAAAATCATATAATCATCTCAACAGATGCAAGAATCATTTGACAAAATTCAACATCCATTTATGATAAAAAAAAAACCTCTCAATAGTGTGGGCACCGAGGGAATATACCTCAACATAATAAAGGCCATACATTGACAGACCCACAGCTAATATAATTCTCAAATGTGAAAAACAGAAAGCTTTTCCTCTAAGATCAGGAACAAGTTAATGGTGCACAAGCTCCCCACTTTTATTCAACATAGTATTGGAAGTCTTAGCAACAGCAATTAGGAAAGGAAAAAAAATAAAAAAATGTACACATTGGAAAGGAAGAAGTAAAAGTCACTATCTGCAGATGACATAACACTATAGAAAACTCTAAAGAACCCACCAAAAAATTGTCATAATAAATGAATCCAGTAAAGTTCAGATTACAAATGAAAACACAAAAATTTTTGTTTCTATACACTAATAAAGAACAGTCAGAGAAATCAAGAAACAAAGACATTTTCATTCACATTGAAAAGAATAAAAAGCCTAGAAATAAATTTAATGAAGTAGGTGAAATACCTCTACATTCAAAGGTATAGACAATTGAGAAAATAAATTGGAGAAGACAAAATGAAATCCCTATCAGAATTCCAGTGACATTTTTCACAGAACTAGAAAAAAAATTGATTCTAAAACTTTTATGTATCCCCAAAATATCCTGAATAGCCAAAACAATCTTGAGAAAGAAGAACAAAAGTGGAGGCATCATAATNGGAAAACTGGACAGCTACATGCAAAAGAGTGATATTGGACCACTATGTTACACTACATACAAAATTTAACTCAATAATGGATTAAACATTTCAATGTTAGTCCAAAAACAAAATTCCTGGAAGAAAACATAAGTGGCAAGCTCCTNCTGATGCCTTCTTGGATCTGTCTCCAAAGGCAAGGGGAACAAAATAAAATAAACAACTGGGGCTGCATGAAACTAAACAGCTTCTGCACAGCAAAGGAAATCATCACCAAAATGAAAAGGCAGCCTACTAAATGAAAGAAGATATTGGCATATTATATATCCAGTAAGAGGTAATATCGAAAATAAAGAACATATACAAATCATTAACAAAATAACAAACACCTAGAAACGAACCCACAGCTATATGTCTAATTAACCTTTGACAAAGCAGGAAAGAATATCCAATGGGAAAGGGACAGTATCTNCAACATGCAAAACAATGAAATTGGACCACTTTCTTATACCATACACAAAAATAAATTCAAAATGGATAAACAATCTAAATGTGAGATACAAAACCATTAAAATCCTAGAGCAAAACACAGGAAACAACTTCTTTGACATCAGTTTTAGAAACTTCTTACTAGATAGGTCTCCTGAGTCAAGGGAAACAAAAGCAAAAGCAAACAATTGGGACCTCATCAGGACAAAAACTTCTTTTTTTTTTTTTTAAATGTTTTTTTATTTATTTCTAGGAGAGAGAGAGAGAGGGAGAGACAGCGTGAGCAGGGTAGGGTCAGAGAGAGGGAGTCACAGACTCCGAAACAGGCTCCAGGCTCTGAGCTGGCAGTCAGCACAGAGCCGGACGCGGGGCTCGAACCCACGAACCGCGAGATCATGACCTGAGCGAAAGTCGGACGCTTAACCGACTAAGCCACCCGGGCGCCCCATCAGGACAAAAACTTCTGCACAGTGAAGGACACAATGAACAAAACTAAAAGGTAACCTGAAGAATGGGAGAATATTTTTTGCAAATGACATATCTGCTAGGGATATGTCTCCAAAATATATACAGTACTTAAAAAACTCAACACCCAAAAGTGAACGATCCAAGTCAAAAATTGGTAGAAAACATGAATAGACATTTTTCCAAAGAAGACATACAGGTGGCCAGCATACACATGGAAAGAAGCTCAATATCACTGATCATCAGGAAAATACAAATCTAAACTACAATGAAATATCATTTCACACCTATCAGAATGGCTAAAGTCATGGGGCTCCTGGGTGACTCAGTCAGTTAAGCATCCAATTCTGGATTTTAGCTAATTCATGATCTCATAGTTCATGAGATTGAGCCCTGCATCAGGCTCTGCACTGATAATGCAGAGCCTGCTTGATATTCTCTCTCTTCTCTTTCTCTGCTCCTCCCCTGCTCATGGTCTCTCTCTCTCTCTGTCTCTCTGTCTCTCTCTCTCTCCCTCTCTCTCTCTCTTAAAATAAAGATTAAAAAAAAATGGCTAAAATCAACAACACAAGAAACATCAAGTGTTGACAAGGATGTGGAGAAAGTGGAACATTCCTGCACTGTCGGTGAGCCACTCTGGAAAACACTATGGAGTTTCCTCAAAAAGTTAAAATAGAACTACCCTACAATCTAGTAATTACATTACTATTTATTTACCAAAATAATACAAAAATACTAATTCAAAGGGATCATGCACCCCAGTGTTTATAGCTACATTATCTACAATAGCCATATTGTGGAAACAGCTCAAATGTTCATCAGCTGATGAATGGATAAAGAAGTGGTAAATATATACAATAGAATGTTACTCAGCCATAAAAACTAATGAAATCTTTCCATTTGCAATGACATGGGTGGAGCTAGATAGTACTATACTAAGCAAAATAAGTCAGTCAGAGAAGGACAGATACCATATGATTTCACTCATATGTGGAATTTAAGAAACAAAAGAGCATAAAGAAAAAAAGAGAGAGGCAAACCAAGAAACAGACTGTTAACTATAGAGAACACACTGATAGTTATGGGGGTATCCATTGGGAAAGGGGTTAAAAAGGTGATCAGTATTGAGGAGTGCACTTGTGCTGAGCACTCAGTGTTGTATGGAAGTATTAAATCACTAAATTGTACACCTTAAGCTAAAATTACAGTGTATGTTAACTAACTGGAATTAAAGTAAAAACTTGAAGAAAAAGAAAAACAATCCAATTAAAGAGTGGGCAGAAGACCTGAATAGACCTTTTTCGAAAGAATACATATAGATGTCCAGGAGGCACATCACTACTCATCATGGTAATGGAAATAGAAACCACAATGAGATGTCACTTTTCACATGTCAGAGTGGCTAGTTTCAGAAAGACAAGAAAGAAGTGTTAATGAGGATGTGGAGAAAATGCAAATCTTGTACACTGGTGATGGGAATGTAAATTGGTCTATCTGCTATGGAAAACAGTATGGAGTTCCATCAAGAATTTAAAAATTGAGGAGCGCCTGGGTGGCTCAGTCAGTCGGGCATCTGACTTCAGCTCAGGTCATGATCTCATGGATTGTGAGTTCTAGCCCCGCATTAGGCTCTGTGCTGACAGCTCAGAGCCTGGAGCCTCCTTCGGATTATGTGCCTCTCTTTCTCTGCCCCTTCCCCACTCATACTCTGTCTCTCTCTCCTTCAAAAATATATAAACACTAAAAATTTGTAATAATTTAAAAATTGAGCTACCATAGTATCCAAAAATTCCACAACTGGTTATTTATCTGAGGAAGACGAAAACACTAATATGAAAAAAAAATATGTGCACCCTTATATTTATTCCAGAGTTAACTTATAATAGCTTAGGTATGGAATACATCCTAAGTTCCACGGATGGATCAATGAATATAAAAATGGTAGTGTGTATATTGCATATATACACCCACATCAACCCTTAGTTTGTTCTCTGTATTTAACAGTCTCTTATGTTTTGCCTCCCTCTCTTTTTGAAACTATATACATACATATCCTGCTATAAAAAATTATGTAATCTTGCCATTTGTGATAACATGGAGGGACATTCATGGTATTATGCTACATAAAATACATCAGACAGAGAAAGACAAACACTGTATGATTTTTGCTTATATATGGAAACTAAAACGAAAAAAAAATAAAAGCATATCTTTACATGTGGAGAAGAGATTGTTGATTGCCAGAAAAGATGGAGGTTTTGCGGAGCAAAATGGTTGAAGGGAATTAAGAACAAACTTCCAGTTGTAAAGTAAATAAGTCATGAAGAAGTAATGTACAGCATGAGGGATGTAGCCAATATTATTGTGTTAACTTTATAAGCTGAAATATGGTATCTAGACTTATTGTGGTGACCATTTCACAATACATATAAATGTCAAATCAATAAATTTTATACCTTAAACTAACATAATATTTATGTCAACTATGCATCAATAAATTTTAAAAATGAAGTCAAGAATGCCATGATCAATCTCACACAACTAGTCAATGAATAGAGGCCAAATATCTTTATTATTAGTCTAATATTGTTTCCATTTCCACTTTACCAGTGTATGCCTTATCATAAGAATTACTTTGAATACTTCTTTAAAAATACAGATTATTTCATTCCAGTCTTACTAAATCAGGATTAGCTGGAAAGGATTTGGGAATATGTATGTTTCCATTTCCCAGATAATTAAGATCAGGTAAATTTGGAAAAGTGCACTTCACCACACCATACTATGTCATTGTGGTTAAATATTGTAGCTGGTTCTTTCCCTTTATAACATTTGATCAGTTTTTGTGATTTATATTTTCTTGTCAAAATTCTATTATCTCTACCTTTACTAAATGGGAAGTTTGAGTTCCATGAGGACATATATCATGGCTGGTTGTTCACAACAGAGACTCCAGAACTAGAACTGTGTTTGGTACATACTTGATTTTCAACAATATTTGTGGAAAAAATGTTTAACAAAATGTACAGGTGTACCCTGTACGTATAGCATTCCCACCATACAAATATATAATAATATACACTTAAACAAACAAGAGTTTTAAATATTGTTTTATATTATTTTAATTTATTTAATCTGTTATTTCAGTTTTTAAATATAACTTATTGACAAGTTAGCTAACATACAGTGTATACAGTGTTCTCTTGGTTTTGGGAATAGATTCCCGTGATTCATTGCTTACATACAACACCCTGTGGTCATCCCTACAAGTGCCCTCCTCAGTGCTCATCAGCAATTTCCCCCTCTCCCTAATCCCCCATCAACCCTCAGTTTGTTCTATGTATTTAAGAGTCTTATGGTTTGCCTCCCTCTCTGTTTTAAACTATTCCCCCCCTTCGCTTCCCACGTGGTCTTGTGTTAAGTTACTCAAGTTCCACATATGAGTGAAAACATTATATCTCTCTTTCTCTGACTGACTTATTTCACTTACTTTAATACTCTCCAGTTCCATCCACGTTGTTGAAAATGGCAAGATTTCACTCTTTCTCACTGCCAAGTAGTGTTCTATTGTGTGTGTGTGTATATATATATATATACCACATCTTAATTTTTTATTATAGTTTATTGTCAAAGTGGTTTCCATAAAACAGCCTGTGCTCATCCCAACAAGTGCCCTCCTCCACGCCCATCACCCATTTCCCCCTCTCCCCCAGTATTTAAGATTCTCTTGTGATATGCCTCCCTCCTTCTCCTTAACTGTTTTTCCCCTCCCCTCCCCTAAGGTACACTATTAAGTTTCTCCTGTTCCACTTAGGAGTGAAAACATATGGTATCTGTCTTTCTGTGTGTGACCTATTTCACTTAGCATAACACCCTGAAGTTCCATCCATGTTGCTAAAATTGACATTTTTCATTCTTTCTCCTTGGCATGTAGTATTCCATTGTATAGATAAACTGCAATTTCTTGATCCATTCATCAGTTGACGGATATTTAGGCTGTTTCCGTGATTTGGCTATTCTTAAAAGTGCTGCTATGAACTTTGGGGTCCATGTGCCCCTATGCATCAGCACTCCCGTATTCCTTGGGTAACTTCCTAGCAGTGCTATTGCTAGGTCATAGGGGAGTTCTATTGTTAGTTTTCTGAGGAACGTCCACACTGTTTTCCAGAGAGGCTTGCACCAGTTTACATTCCCACCAACAGTGTAAGAGGGTGCCCATTTNGTCTTCTGTACATTTCTTCACTGGATTATTTGTTTTTTGGGTGTGGAGTTTGGTGAGTTCCTTATAGATTTTAGAGACTAGCCCTTTATCTAATATGTCATTTGCAAACATCTTTTCCCATTCCTTCAGTTGCCTATTAGTTTCATTGACTGTTTCCTTTGCCACACAGAAGCTTTTTATCGTGATGAGGTCCCAATAGTTCATTTTTCCTCTTGATTCCCTTGCCTTTGGAAATGTGTTGAGTAAGAAATTGCTGCAGTTGAGGTCAAGAAGGTTGTTTCCGGCTTTCTCCTCTAGGGTTTTGATGGTTTCCTGTCTCACATTCAGGTCCTTCATCCATTTTGAGTTTATTTTTGTATATGGTGTGTTGGAAAACATTCTAGTTTCATTTCTCTGCATGTTGCTGTCCAGTTCTCCCAGCATCATCTGTTAAAGAGACTGTCTTTTTTTCCATTGGATACTCTTTCCTGCTTTGTCAAAGATTAGTTGGCCATACATTTGTTCATTCAATTCTGGGTTCTCTATTCTATCCCATTGGTCTATGTGTCTGTTTTTGAGCCAATGACGTACTGTCTTGATGATTACAGCTTTGTAGTAGAGGCTAAAGTCTGGGATGGTGATGCCTCCCGTTTTGGTTTTCTTCTTCAATATTACTTTAGCTATTCGGGGTCTTTTGTCCTTCTATACAAATTTTAGGATTGTTTGTTCTACGTTTGAGAAGAAAGCAGGTGCAATTTTGATTGGGATTGCATTGAATGTGTAGATTGCTTTAGGCAGTATTGACACTTTAACAATAGTTATTTTTCCAATCCATGAGCATGGAATATTCTTACTTTGCTTTGTGTCTTCTTCAATTTCCTTCATAAGTTTTTTTATACTTTACAGCATAAAGATCTTTTACATCTTTCGTTAGGTTTATTCGTAGATAGTTTATGTTTTTGGTGCAATTGTGAATGGGATCAGTTTCTTGATTTCTCTTTCTGTTGCTTCATCATTGGTGTATAAAAATGCAATCGATTTCTGTATGTTGATTTTGTACCCTGTGACTTTGCTGAATTCATGGATCAGTTCTAGTAGGTTTCTGGTGGAGTCTGCCGGCTTTTCCATGTAGAGCATCATGTCATCTGCGAAAAGTGAAAGTTTGACTTCTTCTTTGCCAATTCTGATGCCTTTTATTTCCTTTTGTTGTCTGATGGCTGATGCTAGGATTTCCAGCACTATGTTAAACAACATTGGTGAGAGTGAACATCCTGTCCTATTCCTGATCTCAGGAGGAAACTCTCCGTGTTTCTCCATTGAAGATGATATTAGCAGTGGACTTTTCATAGATGGTTTTTATGATGTTTAAGTAAGTTCTTACTATCCCGACTTTCTACAGGGCTTTTATTAAGAAAGATACTGTATTTTGTCAAATGCTTTTTTTGCATCTAATCACAGGATCATATGGTTCTTATCTTTTCTTTTGCTAATGTGAGGAATGACATTGATTGACTTGTGAATATTGAACCAGCCGTGCAATCCAGGAAAAAAAATCCCACTTGATCCAGGTGGATAATGCGTTTTATATGCTTTTGACTTTGATTTGCAAGTATCTTGTTGAGGGTTTTTGCATCTGTATTCATCAAGATATTGTCCTATAGTTCTCTCTCTCTCTCTTTTTTTATTTTTATTTTTATTTTT
>NW_027530884.1:53684-63013 GCF_008692635.1 Crocuta crocuta
CTGATTTGCTCATTTTAGCCACTCTGACTGGTGTGAGGTGGTATCTCAGTGTGATTTTGATCTGTATTTCCCTGATGAGGAGGGACGCTGAGCATCGTTCATGTGTCTGTTGGCCATCTGGATGTCCTCTTTGGAGAAGTATTTGCTCATGTCTTCTGTACATTTCTTCACTGGATTATTTGTTTTTTGGGTGTGGAGTTTGGTGAGTTCCTTATAGATTTTAGAGACTAGCCCTTTATCTAATATGTCATTTGCAAACATCTTTTCCCATTCCTTCAGTTGCCTATTAGTTTCATTGACTGTTTCCTTTGCCACACAGAAGCTTTTTATCGTGATGAGGTCCCAATAGTTCATTTTTCCTCTTGATTCCCTTGCCTTTGGAAATGTGTTGAGTAAGAAATTGCTGCAGTTGAGGTCAAGAAGGTTGTTTCCGGCTTTCTCCTCTAGGGTTTTGATGGTTTCCTGTCTCACATTCAGGTCCTTCATCCATTTTGAGTTTATTTTTGTATATGGTGTGTTGGAAAACATTCTAGTTTCATTTCTCTGCATGTTGCTGTCCAGTTCTCCCAGCATCATCTGTTAAAGAGACTGTCTTTTTTTCCATTGGATACTCTTTCCTGCTTTGTCAAAGATTAGTTGGCCATACATTTGTTCATTCAATTCTGGGTTCTCTATTCTATCCCATTGGTCTATGTGTCTGTTTTTGAGCCAATGACGTACTGTCTTGATGATTACAGCTTTGTAGTAGAGGCTAAAGTCTGGGATGGTGATGCCTCCCGTTTTGGTTTTCTTCTTCAATATTACTTTAGCTATTCGGGGTCTTTTGTCCTTCTATACAAATTTTAGGATTGTTTGTTCTACGTTTGAGAAGAAAGCAGGTGCAATTTTGATTGGGATTGCATTGAATGTGTAGATTGCTTTGGGCAGTATTGACACTTTAACAATAGTTATTTTTCCAATCCATGAGCATGGAATATTCTTACTTTGCTTTGTGTCTTCTTCAATTTCCTTCATAAGTTTTTTTATACTTTACAGCATAAAGATCTTTTACATCTTTCGTTAGGTTTATTCGTAGATAGTTTATGTTTTTGGTGCAATTGTGAATGGGATCAGTTTCTTGATTTCTCTTTCTGTTGCTTCATCATTGGTGTATAAAAATGCAATCGATTTCTGTATGTTGATTTTGTACCCTGTGACTTTGCTGAATTCATGGATCAGTTCTAGTAGGTTTCTGGTGGAGTCTGCCGGCTTTTCCATGTAGAGCATCATGTCATCTGCGAAAAGTGAAAGTTTGACTTCTTCTTTGCCAATTCTGATGCCTTTTATTTCCTTTTGTTGTCTGATGGCTGATGCTAGGATTTCCAGCACTATGTTAAACAACATTGGTGAGAGTGAACATCCTGTCCTATTCCTGATCTCAGGAGGAAACTCTCCGTGTTTCTCCATTGAAGATGATATTAGCAGTGGACTTTTCATAGATGGTTTTTATGATGTTTAAGTAAGTTCTTACTATCCCGACTTTCTACAGGGCTTTTATTAAGAAAGATACTGTATTTTGTCAAATGCTTTTTTTGCATCTAATCACAGGATCATATGGTTCTTATCTTTTCTTTTGCTAATGTGAGGAATGACATTGATTGACTTGTGAATATTGAACCAGCCGTGCAATCCAGGAAAAAAAATCCCACTTGATCCAGGTGGATAATGCGTTTTATATGCTTTTGACTTTGATTTGCAAGTATCTTGTTGAGGGTTTTTGCATCTGTATTCATCAAGATATTGTCCTATAGTTCTCTCTCTCTCTCTTTTTTTATTTTTATTTTTATTTTTATTTTTATTTTTATTTTTATTTTTTTACTGGCTCTCTGGGGTGGGAATCAATATGATGCTGGCTTCATTGAANGTTTCAGAGCATTGTGATATGAAAGAATGTATGGTATGATCTCAATTCTTTTATATTTATTGAGGGCTGCTTTCTGAATCAATATCTGGTCTGTCTTGAAGAATATACCATTTCACTCGAGAAGAAAGTGAATTCCATAGCTTCGGGATGTAGAGTTCTAAATATGTCTGTCAAGTCCATTTGGTCCAATGTGTCATTCAGTGCTATTGTTTCCTTGGTGATTTTCTGTCTACTTGGTCTATCCATTGCTGTAAGCGGAGTATTAAAGTCTCCTGCCAGTAGCAAATTCTTATCAATAACATCGCTTATGTTTGTGAATAATTGTTTTATGGATTTGAGGGCTCCCAAATTTGGCGCATAGACATTTGTAATTATTAGCTCTTCCTGATGGACAGAGCTTGTAATTATTAGATAATGCCCTTCTTCATCTCTTGTTACTGCCTTTACTTTAAAGTCCAGTTTGTCTGATATAAGTATGGCTACTCCAACTTTCTTTAAACTTCCAGTAGCATTATAGATATTACTCCATCACCTCACTTTCAATCTGAAAGTTCCTCAGATCTAAAATGAGTCTCTTGTAGACAGCAAATAGATGGATTTTTTTTTAATTCATTCTGATACTCTGTGTCTTTTGATTGGAGCATTTATTCTACTTACCTTCAGTGTAATTATCGAAAAATATGGGTTTAGGGTCATTGCGTTCTCTGTAGGATTCATGCTTGTAGTGTGGTGTCTGGTACTTTGAGTTCCTTGCAACAATTCCGTCATAGAGTCCCCCTTAGGATTTCTTGTAGAGCTGGCTTAGTGGTGACGAATTGTTTCCATTTTTGTTTGTTTGGGAAAACCTCTATCTTCCTTCTATTCTGAATTACAGGCTTGCTGGGTAAAGGATTCTTGGCTTCATCATCTGTTCATCACATTGAAGATTTCCTGCCATTCCTTTTTGGCCTGCCAGTTTTCAGTAGATAGGTCTGCTACTACCTTGAGGTGTCTACCTTTGTATGTTAAGACCCGTTTATCCCTAGCTGCTTTTAGAATTTTCTCTTTATTCTTGTATTTTGCAAGTTTCATTTGATATGTGGTGAAGATCGATTCAAGTTACTTCTGAGGGGAATTCTCTGTGATTCTTGGATTTCAGTGCCTGTTTCCTTTCCCAGGTTGGGGAAGTTCTCAGCTTTGATATTTTTACATATACCTTTGGGTCCTTTCTCTCTCTCTTCTTCTTCCAGAATTCCTATGATACGGATATTGTTCATTTGATTTCATCACTGAGTTCTCAAGTTCTCCTTTAGTTCTTCTGGATCAATTTAATCTCTCTTTTTCTCGGATTCCTCTTTTTCTATAATTTTATCGTCTAATTCATCTATTCTCGTCTCTGTCTCTTCAATTCACGCATTGGCCGCCTCCGTTTTATTTTGCACCTCATTTATTTTTTAATTTTTTAAATTAAAAAAATGTTTTATTTATTTCTGGGGCGCTGGGTGACTTAGTCGGTTAAGCGTCCGACTTTCGCTTAGGTCATGATCTCACGGTTCGTGAGTTCGAGCCCCGCGTCCGGCTCTGTGCTGACTGCCAGCCCAGAGCCTGGAGCCTGTTTCAGTCTGTGACTCCCTCTCTCTCTGACCCTCCCTTGCTCACGCTGTTTCTCTCTCTCTCTCCTGGAAATAAATAAAAACATTTAAAAAATGTTTTATTTATTTCTGAAAGAGAGAGAGCAGGGGAGGGTCAGAGAGAGAGAGAGGGAGACAGAAAATCTGAAGCAGGCTCCAGGCACAGAGCCTGATGCGGGGCTCGAGCCCATGAACAGTGAGATCATGACCTGAGCTGAAGTCGGATGCCCAACCAACTGAGCCACCCAGGCGCCTCTATTTTGCACCTCATTTATAACAGTTTTTAATTCATCATAACTATTTTTAAGATCCATGAACTTTGCAGCAATAATGTCATTAAATTCTTCAGCTATGATTTGTTCTTGTTTATATCCTCTAACTCTCTGTGGACATTTTCACTGGGTTTATCCACTCCTTTCTCAAGTCTATTGAGTATCTTTATGACCATTACTTTGAACTCTTTAACAGGCATATTGTTTATCTTTGCTTCATTTAGCTCTTTACTGTGATTGGCTTGTTTTTTCATTTGGGACATATTCTTCTATCTCCTCATTTCATCTAACACTCTGTGTGTTATGCATGTATATGTATGTATGTATATATGTGTATGTGTTCTATGTATTAGGTAGAGCAGCTATATCTTCTGATCTTTAAAGTAGTGACCTTGTATAGAAGAGGTTCTGTGGTGCCCTATAGTTCAATTCTCCCATGTCACCAGAAACAGGTGCCCCAGGGGTATCTCCTGTGTGGATTGCATGCACTCTTCTATTGTGGCTGAGCATAACGGTCTTCATCCCAGATAACAGCAGTGGACCACTTTGCCCTTTGTGAGCACACCTTTGAGAGTCCTGGCTGAGGCCAGATAAGACTGGTTGGTGGGTGAGGCCATTACTCATTCTAGCCTGTGCTCTTAAACTCTCTTCCAAGATTGCA
Organism: Crocuta crocuta; assembly: GCF_008692635.1. NCBI lineage: Eukaryota > Metazoa > Chordata > Mammalia > Carnivora > Hyaenidae > Crocuta > Crocuta crocuta. The sequence goes on from NW_027530884.1 coordinate 58,131, forward strand.
CATACACTGAAGTGTGGAGCTCAATCCTTTCTGGGTATATGCAGGTCAGAGGCCTGGCTACAGAACTGTGGGTCCCTGGTATGTTGGTTTATTACCCCCTCTCCACGACTCGAGTCACTTTGGAGTGATGCTGGTCTGGGCTGAAACTGCAGACCGGGTATGGTTGGGGAGGAACAACTTTGGAAGTTGTGCTTGCCATGGCAGGCAGGCTGGTGTGGTTGGTCTACAGAGAAATTCCAGGTTGAAGCGCTTGGTGCTATCAAGGAAGAAGGAGAATTATAGAAATGAGTCCCACAAGCATTCTTCTATGTGTGTTGAGGTTGAAGAACAGTGGTACCCATATGTGCTTTTGTTCCTAGAGAATTCTATAAATTTCTCTTCCTCTAGCACATGTTTTCAGATTATTCAATAAATCTCTTTCATATATACGCCAGGAACTTTTCAAGCTGCACCTCCTATTTCCTGGCAAAGTTATTTATTATTCCGGCTCTTTAAAAGAAGGTATTGAGTTTATATTGCCATCTGGCTTTCCTGGACTTGACCAACCTTGAGCTTTTTACTTTCTTGGTGTAAATCCAGCTGGTTTTCAAAGCCAGAATTTATGGAGATTACTCTTTGCACTGTAGATCCCCAGTGATGAGGTTGTATGTTGTGTGATTTGTTCATCTTACTTCTCCTTGCTTGTGAATTCCTTTCTGTTTGTGGTTAGTTACTCTGGGGATTTGGTTCCCAACCATTTCTTTATCCCTCCTACCATTTTTGATGTAACAATCTCTTTATGACTACCTACAGAATATCTGTTCTTCAGATCTTTAGGTCATTTTCAGAGTTATTTGCAAAGATGCAAGTATTATCCAGGTGTGTCTGTAGAATGAGGTGAGCTCGGAATCCTCCTATTCAGCCCTCTATCAAAAGGTTATTGTTTTTAACAAATCGTAGTGGAACAACTGAAAATCCACATGAAAGAAAAAAAGTAATCTAAACATGAGTCTTTCATTATTCACAAAACTTAACTCAAAATTGATAATATACCTAAAAGTAAAATGCAAAACTATGAAATCCCTAAAGATAACATAAGAGAAAATCTAGGTGACTTTGTTTTTGGTGATAACTTCTTAAATACATCAAGATCAAGTTTGATTTAAAAAATTGATAAATTGGACTTCATTAAAATTCAAATTTCTAATCTGCAAAACACATTTTTCCAAGAATGAAAATACAGGTCACAAACTGGAAGAAAACTTTTCAAAGCATATCTATGATAAATGACTGCTATCCAAAATGTACAAAAGACTCTTAAAATTCAACAATCAGAAAACAAACAACCTAACTCAAAATTGGTAAACATCTCAATCAACAAAACTAAAAGGCAACCGATGGAATGGGAAAAGATATTTGAAAATAACATATTGGATAAAGGGCTAGTATCCAAAATCTATAAAGAACTTACCAAACTTAACACCAGAAAAACAAATAATCTAGTGACGAAATGGGCAGAAAACATGAATAGACACTTTTCCAAACAAGACGTCCAGATGGTCAACAGACACGTGTAAAGACGCTCAACATCACTCATCATCAGGGAAATACAAATCAAAACCACACTGAGATACCACCTCATGCCAGTCAGAGTGTCTAAAATTAACCACTCAGGAAACTGCTGCTGAGGATGTGGAAAAACAGGAGCCCTCCTCCAGTGTTGATGGAAATGCAAACTGGTGCAGCCACACTGGAAAACAGTGTGGAGGTTCCTCAAAAAATTAAAAATAGAACTACCCTATGACCCAGAAATAGCACTACTGGGAATTTATTCAAAGGATACAGGAGTGATGATTCATAGGGGCACATGTACCCCAATACTTATAGTGGTGCTTTCAACCATAGCCAAATTATGGAAACAACCTAAATGTCCATCAACTGACGAATTGATGAAGAAGATGTGGTTTATATATACAATGGAATACTACTTGCAATGAGAAAGAATGAAATCCCATTTGTAGTAATGTGGATGGAACTGGAAGGTATTATGCTAAGCGAAATAAGTCAGTCAGAGAAAGACAGATATCATATGTTTTCACTCATATGTGGATCTTGAGAAACTAACAGAAGACCATGGGGCAAGGGGAGGGGGAAAATAGTTATAAACAGAGAGGGAGGGAGGCAAACCATAAGAGACTCTTAAATACAGAGAAGAAACTGAGGGATTATGGGGGGGTAGGGGAGAGGGGAAAATAGTTGATGGGCATTGAGGAGGACATATGTAAGCGATGAGCCACAGGAATCTACCCCCAAAACCAAGAGCACACTGTACACACTCTGTGTTAGCCAATTTTACAATAAATTATATTTTTAAAAAATGTGCAAACATCTGAAAAGACATTCACCAAAGAATATAATCTGATGACAAATAAGAATATGAAATTATATACAATGTTATATATCATTAGGGAATTTCAAATTAAAGGAATGATAAAATACCACATACACTTATTAGAATGATCAAAATCTAAACCCCTGACAGGATCAAATGCTGGAGAAGATGTAAAACAACTGAAACTTTTATTCATTTCTGATAGGAGTGCAAAATGATACATTTGCATGATCTTTGGAACACATTTTTCAGTTTCTAAGAAAATTAAACATAGTCTTAACATATGATACATTCGTTTTGCTGCCTGGTGTTTATCCTGATGAGTTGAAAACTTATTTCCACATGTGAAAATCTGCGCATAATTTATATCAACTTTCTCTAGTTACAAAAAAAATTAGAAGCAGTCAAGATGTCCTTCAGTAGTTGAATAGATAAACTGAAATATATTCAGACAATGGAATATTATTCAGCAGTAAAAATAAATGAGATAGCAAGACATGAAAAAATATGGAAAAATCTTAAATGAATATTGCTATGTGAAAGAAGCCAATCTAAAAAGGCTACATAAATACTGTATCATTCTGGAAAAGGCAAAGCACTAGAGAGTCAGTAAAAAGATCAGTGCTTTCCAGAGACTTGTAGNAGATAGAGGTATAAATAGGTGGAACACAGAAATTTTTAGAGCACTAAAACTACTATGCTGAATGATACTTTATTGGTATATACTGTCATTATATATTTGCCAAAATCTATAGAATGTACAACACAAGGAATGAACCTTAATGGAAACTCTGGACTTCACTTGACAGTTTATCAGTATTTGTTCATCAATTGTAACAATTCTACCTNCTCTCTGTGTCTCTCTTGTTCTCTCTCAAAAATAAATAAACATTTTTAAAAGATAAAAATAATTAAGTAAATACAAATTTGAAAATCAAGAAAAAATTAAGTCTCTTGAAAAGATCAGTGAAATTGACAAACATATAGCCAGAGTGGCAAAGGAAAAATAATGAAGACATAAACTAGTAACATTAGGAGTGAACCAGGGGATAATTCTACACACTTTTCAGACAAGAAAAGGATAAAGAGAATATTTCAAACAACTCTACATGGACAAATTTCACAATTTGGATGAAATGAATCAATTCCTCAAAAGGTGTAAAGTATCACAACTCACCCAATATGAAATAGACTACTTGAATGGCCCTATAACTATTAAGAAAATGAAATTTATCATTTAAAACTGCCATCCAAAAGAAATCTACAAGTGACAAAAATTTACAGTTAACATCACACTTAATGGTGAAAAATATAATGCTTCCCCCCTGAGATCAGAAACAAAACAAGATGTTCACTTTGACTACCTTTATCCAATTTGTACTAGAAGTTCTAGCTTATGCAATAAAATAAGGAAAGGAAATAAAAGTAACATACAATTATCTGTATTGACAACCCTAAAGAATCTACAGAAACAGTCTTACAACTAATAAGTGAATTGAACAAGTCTCTGGATACCAGATCAACACACAAAAATCAACTAAGTGTTTATATAGGAAAACTGAACATATTGAAGCTGAAATTAAACAAATAATACTATTCTCAATCACTCAAAATATCAAATTTTTAAATGTAAATCTAACAAAACATGTATAGGACTTTTATGCTGAAAACTACAAAACATTGATGAAAGGAATCAAAGACGTTCTAAATAAATGGAAAGGCATCAGTGTTCATGGACTGAAAGACTCAACAGAGTAAAAATATAAATTCCTCCAAAATTGATATACAGGTTTAACATAAGTCTTATAAAAGTTTCAACAATATTTTTGAAGACAAGAAAATTCTAAGATTCATATGGAAAGGAAATATGCTAGTATAGGTAAGATAATTCTAGAAAAAAATGAAGTGGAATAAATCCACCTACCTAATGTCAGGACTTATTTTGTAGCTATAGTCAAGACTGTGGGGCACTGGGGTGGCTCAGTCAGTTAAGTGTCTGACTTCAGCTCGGGTTATGATCCCACTGTTCATGTGTTCAAGCCCATGCTGACAGATCAGCACCTGGAGCTTCCTTCAGATTCTCTCTGCCCCTCCCCCACTCATTCTCTCTCCCTCTCCCTCTCTCTCTCTCCTCTCTCTCTCTCACTCTCTTTCTCTCAAAAATAAATAAACATTTAAAAAAAAAGACTGTGTGGTAGTGACAGGAAAATACAAATACAGATCAGTGAAAAGGAATAGAGAACCCAGAAAAAGTCCTGCACAAGAGTTTGGCCAGCTTAGTTGATCTTTGACAAGGGTGCAAAAGTAATCAATTCAATGGAGAATGTCTTTTCAAGAAATGGTTCTGAAATAATTTGATATTCACTGAAAACACAAATGAACCTTGACCAAAACCTCACACCTTATATAAAAATGAAATCAAAATGGATCACAGATTTAAATGTAAAAAAATAAACTATAAAAATTTTGGAAGATAAAATAAGAGAAAATCTTCAGGACCTAGGGCTTGGTG
>NW_027530884.1:63189-63582 GCF_008692635.1 Crocuta crocuta
CAAGAACTCATATCCAGAAAATATAAAGAATTCTTAAAACTTAACATTTAAAATCAGTCAATTAGAAAATGAGCAAAATGCTTGAAGAATCATTTCAATGAAGAGAGTATATGGATAGCAAATAAGCACATGGAAAGATTTTCAACATCACTAGCCATTGGGGAAATCAAATTAAAAACTCAAGGATCTATCACTGCATGCACCAATGAGAACAGCTAACTTTTTTCATTCCTAAAAATACCAGATGATGGGGCGCCTGGGTGGCTTAGTCAGTTAAGCGCCCACTTTCGCTTGGGTCATGATCTCGCGGTTCGTGGGTTCGAGCCCCGCATCGGGCTCTGTGCTGACTGCCAGCTCAGAGCCTGGAGCCTGTTTCAGTCTGTGACTCCCTCT
>NW_027530884.1:64298-65118 GCF_008692635.1 Crocuta crocuta
TAAAAGTTTTCTGGAAACAATTTGAGTTTCTCATGAAGCTAAACATGCAATTACCATATGTCCAAGCATTTGCATTCTTGAGCATTTATCCTAGAGAAATGAAAACTTACATCTGCACAAAATCCTGTTCGTGACTGTTCATAGAAGTTTTAAGGGCCTCAAATTAGAAATAACTTGTGTTCTTTGATGAGAGAATGATTAAGCAAACACTGGAAGTAAATTGGCAAAAAAAAATAGTTAAAAACCATGGAATACCACTTAACAATAAAAAGGAATGGAGTATTGATAAATGCAACTTGAAAAAATCTTCAAGGTGCCTGGGTGGCTAAGTCATTTAAGCATCTGACTTCGGCTCAGGTCATGATCTTGCTGTTTATGGGTCTGAGACCTGCATTGGGGCTTTGTGCTGACAGCTGGGAGCCTGGGGCCTGCTTCAGATTCTGTGTTTCCCACTCTCTCTGCTCCTCCACTCCTCACGTTCTATCTCTCTCAAAAATAAACATTAAGAAAAATTTTAAAAAGAAAAATTCAGAAAACTATGCTGAGTGAGAAAGAGCCAACTTCAAAAAACCACTTGCTATGACTCCTTTCATATAACATTCTCGAAATGACACAGTCATAGATGTGGAAAATAGATTAGTGGTTGCCAGTGGTTGGGAATATTGGATAAAAGAAAAAGAATAGTGTGAGAAAGGAAGATAGAATTATACACACAGACTGTGCAATTTCAATTTAACGTTTCAATTATTGTGATATAATTCGGTTAAACATAAATTGGAGAAAGCTGAGTGAATTTACCTTTGAAATTTCCTGTGAATAT
>NW_027530884.1:65130-65667 GCF_008692635.1 Crocuta crocuta
AGTTCTGGGGGCACCTGGGTGGCTCAATCGGTTAAGACACCAACTACGGCTCAGGTCATGATCTCACAGTTTGTGGGTTAAAGCCCCGCGACCGGCTTTGTGCTGACAGCTCAGAAACTGGAGCCTATTTCGGATTCTGTGTCTCCCTCTCTCTCTGCCCCTCCCCAACTTGTGCTGTCTCTCTCTCTCTCAAACATAAATAAACATTAAAAATTTAAAAATTTTGTTCTGAATTTCTATGAAATTTTAGAAATCTTGAAATACACAAGTAAACATTAAAGAGCTGAAGTTAATAGAAGTTACATTTTCATCAAGGAAGAACAAGATTGGAAATGGCATTTGAACTATATTTATACCTATATGTCTGGTCCCTATNTCTAGGTACCTATTTATTTTTAATCATGTTTTATTCAGCATCTATTTATTATTTTACTGGTCAAACCTACTAAAGGTTCTATGTTTACAAAATTTTCTTTTGTATTTCTCTTATAAGACTTGGATTGGGAATCGAAGAAGGAAATATCGTTTAATGGGGAT
>NW_027530884.1:65753-70301 GCF_008692635.1 Crocuta crocuta
GTTTAATGGGGATTGAAGTTCCGCCTCCAAGAGGAGGCCCTGCTGATTTTTCTGAGCATCCTGAATCTGGTTCTTTGTCTGCACTCACACCAGGAGAGGAAGCTGGTCCAGAAGTAGGAGAGGATAATGACAGAAATGATGAAGTATCCATCTGTTTGTCTGAAGGAAGCTCTCAAGGTATATTATATGCTGCATTTCCTAATAATAGCTTTTGTAACTTTGATGGATTTTAAATTACTTTTCAACTAATTATATTTCACAACTAAAGTTCTCAAAACACTTAGTTAAATATTTGAAAAGAAATTGGTTTATTTTTATTTATTTTGTTTTTATTCTACTGATATGTATATACACACATATACATAATAAAATTATTACTGCAGTCAAAATAATTAACATATATATCTCCTCACATAGCTACCATTTATGTATATGGTAACAGCACCTGAAACTTACTCTCTTAGCACATTTCTAGAATGCAATGTAGAATTGTTAACTTTTTTGTTTTTTTACAAATAGTTTATTGTCAAATTGGTTTCCATATAACACCCAGTGCTCACCTCCACAAGTGCCTTCCCCCATGCCCATTTGCCCCCTCACCCCCCACACCCATCAGTCCTCAGTTTGTTCTCAGCATTCAAGAGTCTCTCATGGTTTTCCTCTCTCCCTTTCCCCCNTTAGGAAAGAGTTTGATCTCTCTTTTTATTCTGAATGACAGGCGTGCTGGGTGGAGGATTCTTGGCTGTATATTTTTTTTTGTTCATCACATTGAAGTACTCTTGCCATTCCTTTCTGGCTGTCAAGTTTCATTAGATAGTTCTTTCACCACTGTGATAGGTTTCCCTTTGTACATCAGGGCCCTTTTCTGCCTAGCTGCTTTCAAAATTCTCTCTTTGTCCTTATATTTTGCCAGTTTCACTATGATATGTCGTGCAGAAGACCGATTCAAATTATGTGTGAGTGGAGTTCTCTGTGTTTCTTGAATTTCAACTTCTATTTCCCTCTCCAGGTTGGGGACGTTCTCTACTATAATTTTCCAGGACTCCTTCAGCACCTTTCCCTCTCTCTTCCTTTTCCGAAAGTCCTATGACGCGGATATTGTTCCGTATGAATGTATCGCTGGGCTCTCAAACTCTTCTTTCATGTTCCCGGATCAGTGTATCCTTCTTTTTCAAAGTTTCTTCTTTTTCTATAATAGTGTCTTCTAAATTACTTATTCTCCTTTCTGCCCCTTCAGTCCGTGCATTGGATGCCTCCAGTTTATTATGTATCTCATTTATCCCATTTTTTATTTCACCATAACTATTTTTAAGTTCCATATTGTTTGTAGCCATCGTTTCTCTGATGTCCTCCATGCTTTGTCAAGCCCAGCGATTGATTTTATGATTATTGTTCTAAATTCTTATTCAGTTATGTTGCTTATATCTGTTTTGAGCAGTTCTCTAGCTGTCATTTCTTCCTGGAGTTTCTTTGGAGGAGAGTTCTTCCGTTTTGTCATTTTGGTTAGCTTTCTATCTCTTCTTACTTTTAAAAGCTTGTTGTACACATGGCCCCTGCGAGTTCTGCTGTATTAGAGAGGGCTCTTTTGACTGTTCAGGGCCTGTCTGTTCAGGAAGTGTTCTTTGGATGCTGTCTCTTGTATTTTTTGTTTTTGTTTTTGGTTTTTTTTTTTTTTGTTGTTGTTGTTGACCGTTTGGTTACTGTTTTCCCCTACTGGTAGTGGTATTTGGGACTCTCCACCATGTGTTGTTTGGCTTGTTTCTTTAGTTAGCCCTGGAAAAGGAAAACAGACAACCACAGAGGGAACACAGGTACCCAAATGCACAGACAAAACCAATAAATACGCAAACCCAGGCTCAGGTAAAAACAGCTACAACAACAACAAAACAGCTATCTGGAGGGGATGGGCGTGGTTTGGTGTAGGCAGGTCTTGTCTCCACTGTGTCTGCTGCCCTGCCTGTTGCCCCTCCTTGGTGGTTGTGGGGAGAAGAATGGCGTCGCCCCAGTCACTTCTCAACCAAGCATTGCAAATCACTTCTTTGGTTCCGATCCCCCTGTTCTGAGGATGTAGCCAAGGTGGGCTGAGTTCTATGCCCCATGCCCTGCCTCGTTTCCAGGTCCCAGTCCGCGGGTTTTGTTTTAGTGCCCTGAACAGTCCCGTAGGTCTCTGCTTACCTGTTGCAAGGGGTTGAGTGGGGGGTGGGGGAAGTGTCGCAGCCTCAGTTCCGTTGGGGTCAAGCAGGGATACAACCTGAGTCAGTTCGGGGAACGTAGCAACTTCAGATCCGTAGAGTCCACATCGCTTTAGTGGGCCGCCGCTTNCTGCCGCTTCACCAGGCGCTGGGACCGCCTCTGCAGGCGTTGCTGCCGATTCACCTTGCCGCCGCCGCCGCCATGGATGGTGTGGAGCACACGGCAGTTCAGTTTTTCCTGGCGCCTTCTGGGACCAGGGCACCTAGCTTAAAGTCAGCACCCCAGCCAGAGCTAAAAAACACTGTCTTTCCAACCTGAGGGTTTTCTCTTCTCCAGGTACGGTTCTATGAGTAATCTCAGCTTTTCTTTCCTTTCCCCTGAACTCGCGGCAGCTCACCACCACTCGCCGGTTAATCACTCACTGCAGCTGCACGCAAGCCGGGTTCCCTCCCCTCCCTCCATATCTCTGGATCCCGTCCCGCTTTTATCTTCCCCCGTTCGCACTCACGCTCTTATGAGGTTGCCTTCCCAGTGTACTCTGTCTCTTTCTCTTCCGAAACTCCTGTGTCTCAGTGTCCTATGACTTCAGGCCTTCTCTGTTTGAGAAATGGGTGCAGACGAAATGTACGGGGCTCCTTACTTCACCATCTTGCCTCCCAATCCCCTAGAATTGTTAACTTTAATAATCCTGTACATTAGCTCTCCAGACTTATTCGACCTACATAATTGCAAATTTGTATCCTTTGACCAAATTCTCCCATTTCCCTGATCTCCCTACCATGGTAACTATAATTTTGTTCTCTACTTCATTTGATTTTTTATGATTCCACGTATAAGTGAGATCATGCACTGTTTTTATTTCTGTGTCTGGCTTATTTCAGCTAACATAATGTCCTCCAGGTTCATCCATGTGATTACAAATGCCAGGATCTACTTTTTTAAGGCTGAATAAAATTCCATATTTATATATCTATATATGACTACTATAAGTAATAGTGCAAAAAATGTGGGAGCACCGGTAACTCTTTGAGGTACTAATTTCATTTCATTTGGTTCTATATCCAGAAGAGGAATTACTGGATCACCTGGTAGTTATATTTTTAAGTTTTTAAAGTTTTTAAAGAACCTACATACTCTTTTCCATAATGGCTGTACCAATTTGCATTCTGACCTATGATGTATAAAGGCTCCCTTTCCTTTATATCCTCACCAACACTTTTTGTCTTTTATCTTTTTTATTCTTAATGCCTCCACCTAGAGTCTCCCACACTGACTCATCACAGGGAACATTTGTCTACCATAATAATGATCTCTCACATTTAGAAATGTTATTTATTACAACAATCCATAATTATAATTAAGTACATGATTACTTTTTTATTGAAATTCTAATCAATTTAGGTTTGAATGTTATAAAAGTATTGTAATAAAAGAGGATATAGCATAATATTATGCACACCAAGGTAGTAGTCAGACAACCTGGGTGCAAGTCTTAGATCTTCCACAAGCTCATTATGTCACTTCAGGTAAAACATTTAATTCATGGGGCTTTAGTTACATATCTGTAAAATAATGGAATTAGTCTGGTTCATTTCTATAACATTTTTCAGTGTTTCTCTACTGAGAATTCAAATACTAGCATATATTTTTTTCAATGAATGCTTATATTAAGGTTTAACTTACATATCATACAATTCATCAATTGTAAATATAGAATTCAATGATTTTTAGTAAATTATATAGAGTTGTGCAACTATCACCATCACTAAAGTGCAACTTTAGAATATTTTCACCACTTCGGGGCGCCTGGGTGGCTTAGTCGGTTAAGCGTCCGACTTTCGCTTAGGTCATGATCTCGCGGTTCGTGGGTTCGAGCCCCGCATCGGGCTCTGTGCTGACTGCCAGCTCAGAGCCTGGAGCCTGTTTCAGTCCGTGTCTCCTGTCTCCCTCTCTCTCTGACCCTCCCCTGCTCACGCTGTCTCTCTCTCTCCTAGAAATAAATAAAAAACATTAAAAAATTAGAATATTTTCACCACTTCAAAAAATTTCTTTGAGCCCACTTGTAAATGATCATCAATACCACTATCAAACCCAGACAATTACAGATCTGCTTTCTGACAATATAAACTTGTCTTTTCTGAGTACCTCACATAAAAGAAATCATACAATATATAGTATTTTTGCATCTGAGAGAAACAGAGAGAGAGAGAATCTTACACTGGCCCATTTTGTTTGTTTTTATTTTACTAATCAGAATATTAACAATGTATTTTCCAGTTTAATTTTTGCCTTTTAAATTTGATTATGGAGGGGCGCCTGTGTGGCTCAGTCAGTTGGGCGACGGACCTCCGCTCT
>NW_027530884.1:70417-71922 GCF_008692635.1 Crocuta crocuta
CCCTCCCCTGCTCACTCTCTCTCTCTCTCTCTCTCAGAAATAAATAAAAAACATTATAAAAATTTAAATTTGATTATGGACTTTTCTCATGCCTGAAATATTTAAGTTACCAAATATATCAGTCCTTTCCTTTATGATTTCTGACCTTGGCATTAAGATTACAAAGTTCTTGGGGCGCCTGGATGGCTTAGTCGGTTAAGCGTCCGACTTTCGCTTAGGTCATGATCTCGCAGTTTGTGGGTTCGAGCCCTCCGTCGGGCTCTGTGCTGGCTGCCAGCTCAGAGCCTGGAGCCTGTTTCAGTCTGTGACTCCCTCTCTCTCTGACCCTCCCGTGCTCATGCTGTCTCTCTCTCTCTCTCCTAGAAATAAATAAAACATTAAAAAAAAAGATAACAAACTTCTTCATTGTACCACAATTATGTAAACATACCCTATATGTCTATCTTATGTCTTATAGTTTCATTTTTACCATTTGATATTTATTCTGCATAGAATTTATTTTTCTTTAAGATTTGTGGGGAAAACACCTAATTTTATTTTTCCAAATGGTTAATCAGTTGCCTTACACTGTATAATAATCCAGCATTTTATCAGTGAGTTTAACTGTAGTTTTTTGTCAAGTTTTATACATATGCTTGCACACACACACACATACATACAACATATATGTATACATATATATTGGATATTGATCTGTTTGTTTATTTTGTTATATTGATCTGATTGTTTATAAATGTGGCTTCTTTTGTTACATGTTATATTGATTTTGTTACATTGATCTTATTGCTTATGATTGTGGCTTTATAAAATATCTAAATATCTGGTAGGTTCTTATTATTCTTAGTTTTTGTAGCACAGATTATTCTAGATTATTTTTAGAGTTGCTTAATAATATCTTTCCCCAATGTCTCTCTCCAAATATCATTTAAGATTTTTATTGGTATTGCATTAAATGGATAGTAAAATGTGGAAATATAGTCAGTTTTCCATGTGTTAAATTTTAGATGATGTCAGGATATCAATGTGGAGTTTTCCAGCAGACCCATGGATAATGTGGGTCTGAAACTCAGAAGAGGGATTAAGACATGAAAAGAAATATAGGAGCCACCCACATTAAGGCTGAGCAAATGTCTAGCCATAGAAATAGAAGATTTAGTTAAGTGAGAAAATGGAAGACAAGAGAGGAATATAGACAAGGGCTGTATGTTGAGAAATATCCAGATTTGAGGGCTAGAGGAGAAAAGGGAGCCACAGAAAGAAGATTCAGATATAGGGGAAACAAGATATTATGATATTACTAAATCAAAGGAAAGAGATTTCAGAAGAAAGAAGTGTCATTATCTCAATCGTCTTTTGGAAGGTGAGTAGAAATTCCCCTCATATGAGGCACTTAAAATGGCCACAGGTATGTAAGTGAACAAAATAATGGTAGTACCAGAGTATGGCGGAGAGGGATAGGAGGAGTTGTTGTTCAATGAATATAAAGTTACAGTTATACAACTTGA
>NW_027530884.1:72214-72754 GCF_008692635.1 Crocuta crocuta
ATAGTTAGAAAAAAAGGGTTAGAGACTTAAAAAAAAAAAACCTAAGAGAGTAAATCATATTAAATTGTTCTTAACACAAAAAGAGGGACACAAGAAAACTTTTGGAGGTGATGGATATGTTTATTACCTAAATTGTGGTAATGGTAATATGAGTATTCATATGTTCAAACTCACTAAATTGTATATATTTAATATGTGTACTTTGTGTATACCAATTATACCTTAATAAAGCAGGAATATTACAGTAAACTTTTATTTTATTTTGTTATTATTTTTTAATGTTATATTTATTTCCAAGAGAGAGAGACAGCGTAAGCAGGGAAGGGTAAGAGAGAGAGGGAGATACAGAATCTGAAGCACGCTCCAGGCTCTGAGCTCGCTGTCAGCACAGAGCCCAACGCGGGGCTCAAACCCACGAACAGTGAGATTATGAATGACCTGAGCCGAAGTCAGACACTGAACCTACGGAGCCACCCAGGTACCCCTACAGTAAACTTTTAAAAACAATGAGAACCCATTAAATTGGGTGCTTAAGGGCTT
>NW_027530884.1:72978-73726 GCF_008692635.1 Crocuta crocuta
TTAAGGGCTTCTTTCAAAAGCAGTGTGTGTTGCAAGGGGTAAGCAAACAGATTACAGTAGGTTGAGTAATGAAATGGTTATTAAAGCTCTTGGTATCTGGACCACGTATTTTAATACTAAGTCTTTGAAAAGTTGTGTGAATATTTAAATTCTCTCTCTCTCTCTCTCTCTTCCTTCCCTTTCTCTCTCTCTGTGTCCTTACCAACATTTGCTGTTGGCTTTGATGAAAATGATAACAGAAGATTTAGTGTACAGGAAAACTGAAGCAGGAAAAAAGAGAAGCTTCCAAGTCCCTTATTTATAATCTACTTGATCCATTAAACCAAAAATGCACCAACTTCTATGAGTCTTCTACCAAAGACTATTAGTCTTTGCTAAATTGTATGTGCCTGGTAATATTTGAATATTTTCGGTGATTTAGGAATAGATCTTTAGAGAATGATGACTGGCAGCTATTTGAAACATAATGAGGATTTGCATGTTTCTATGGGTGGGTGGGAGAGCTATGAGGAAATATTCTTTTTTTAAAAAAATGTTGATTTCTTTTTGAGAGAGAGAGAATGCAAGTGGGGGAGGGGCAGAGAGAGTGGGAAACAGAGAATCCTAAGCTGGCTCTGCACTGACAGCAGAGAGCCCAAGGCCAGGCTCAAACTGAGGAACCATGAGATCATGACCTGAGCTGAAATGAGATGCTTAACTGACTCCACCAACCAGGTGCCCCAGGAAATATTCTAATAAAAGCATATTA
>NW_027530884.1:74525-88883 GCF_008692635.1 Crocuta crocuta
AAAACCTAAACCCCTGAAAGAGAATTTCAATCCATGACTTCCACTTCCCCACCTAAAAGGGAATTATTAAAAAATAAGTAGTTAATAGGAGAAAAGTGAGTTAATTTTAAGGTTACTAATGAACCACTGCTCTTACACTGGCCTCCTTTGTCATTTAATAGTGTGTTCTCTAGACAGCTGATGTAGTAATCAAGACCTAATGAGAAAGAGGAGAGAGAGAATTTAATACATGAATCAAAAAAACACTTGATGGGAAGTGATATTACCTAGAGTCCTTTCAGTGGCTTACTTTTTACAGCTGCATAGTAACCTTTTCATTCTCATCAGAAATTGGAGCAGAAAAGCAGAAAATAGTCTTAAAACACTAACAGAGCCTTTTTTGGTGCTATCTTCAATGAGCTCTGTCCTATTCTCTTCATCATTTTGCTGGTGGAGAATACTAATGTGATTGATTTAACCGTGTGATCCTTTTGTGATGATTAAGTGAATTGTATCATCTGGCCTAGGTTAATATATATTTAAGATATGCTAACCATATTCTCTTTCAGTTATGAAAATATAGTTAAATGTGTGTTTACTTTGACATTTTCATTAATTACATCTGAGAGATATAGAGATAGAATAATCAGAGTAATTACACATTCTATTTCAAAAATCTGATAATTTGAAACTCAGAGTCCTTTTTAATATGGCTATTACTTCAAGAGGTTAGAGTCTTCCAAATGTCTAAGAAAAAATAAAATGTCTTTAAAGAAGGNATTTAGGGACACCTGGGTGTTAAGTGTCAGACTTCGGCTCAGGTCATGATCTCACACACGGTTCTTGGGTTTGAGCCCTGTGTCCGGCTCTGTGCTGACAGATAGCTCAGAACCTGGAGCCTGTTTCAGATTCTGTACCTCCCTCTCTGTCTGACCCTCCCCTGCTCATGCTGTCTCTCTCTTTCTCTCTCAGAAATAAATAAACATTAAAAACAGACAAAAATTAAAAAGAAGCATTTAAAGCACACTAAAATTCAGGTTTAGCCAAAATCACCAGAAAGTGCTTGCTGACCTTTTAGCAGTTTCAGTTCCATTTTTTTTTCTTTTCTGAGAGATTAGGTATTTACCTGATACCGAGCTTTTGACTTACCTCTAGCTTCAACCTTCTGTCTCCCACCCTCACCTCTTCCATTTTTTCCCCCTTTCCCTGTGTGGAAGTGAAGAGAAAGGAGATGTGGTAAAGTTACTTGGTTTCATCCCATCACATAACTGCAAACTCTAGCAAAAGTAATAGATGACTCACCTCTTTAATTTAAAGTTCTGTGTCTACTAAAATATACATATGGTTGAGCAATTTTAAAGATTTTTACTATGCTGAGAATCAAATTACTTAAAATATGACAACAGTTAACATATATAATGTTAANGTTCTCTCTATAATTTTCACTGATTAATCACTTTGCTTATTTGTTTATTTTCCAATTTGCAGAGCTATTTTTCTTGAGGAATAAGCAGACATATTGACTATGTTTAGCTTTCAAACTTTCAGTAATGTGAACGCTACCTGTAAAAAAAAAAGAAAAAAGAAAACATGCCTTAATTAGGGGTATCACTTCATACCTTTTTATTTTGGAAATCCTACAGTTTTTATTTACATCTTATAAAATAATCAGACCTTATATGAATATGTTGCCAGTAAATCAGAGCTGTGTGTAAGTTATGAGCAAGTAAGAACAGAAACATAAGGCAAGCCTATAGGGAATGATACCACTAATGAACACGAAGTTGCAATACACAAAATCTACATACAAAAATTTGTTGCATTTCTACACGCCAATAAAGAAACCGCAAACAGAGAAATCAAGGAATTAATCCCATTATACTTGTACCAAAAGCCATAAGATACCTGGGAATAAACCTAAACTATAAAACATGGATGAAAGAAATTGAAAGTAACACAAGCAAATAGAAAAGATTACATGTTTATGGATTAGAAGAACAAATATTATTAAAATGTCTATACTACCCAAAAGAATCTACAGATTTAAAGCAATCCCTATCAAAATACCACCATCATTTTACACACAGCTAGAACAAACAATCCTAAAATTTGTATGGAACTGCAAAAGACTCTGAATATCCAAAACAACCTGAAAATGTAAAATAAAGCTGGAGGTATCATAATTCTGTACTCCAAGTTATATTACAAATATGTGGTGATCAAGATAATATGGTACTGGCACAGAAATAGGCATATAGATTAGTAGAACAGGATGGAAAACCCAGAAATGAACACACAACTGTATGTCAACTAATCTTTGACAAAACAGGAAAGAATATCCAATGGAGACCCCTACCTTGTGGATGTGTTGTCCTACCCATGCTACCTACCCTACCCAACTGTCTTATCCCACAAGATTATGTTTGGCTATTATTATAGTGAACTTTTATATATTAAAAATACTCAGTAAACATATGAAAAATAAGATAATACAATAGAAAGAGACAATCTCTTCAACAAATGATGTTGAGAAACTGGATAGCTCATGCAAAAGAATGAAACTTGACCATTTTCTTACACCGTACACAAAAAGTAAATTCAAAATGGATTAAAGACCTACGTGTGAGACCTGAAACCATAAAAATCCTAGAAGTGCACACAGGCAGTAACTTCTTTGACATTGGTTGTAGCAACTTTTTCTATATGTGATTCCTGAGTTAAGGGAAACAAAAGCAAAAACACACCATTTGGACTACATCAAAATAGAAAGCTTCTTCACAGTGAAGGAAACAACAAAACTAAAAAGTGATCGATGGAATAGCAGTTTTTGCAAATGACATATCCAATAAAGGGTTGGTATCCAATATATAAAGAACTTATCAACCTCAATAATCCCAAAATGAATAATCCAATTCAGAAATGGGCAGAAGGCATTAATAGACATTTTACCAAAGAAGACATACAGATGGTCAAGAGACACATGAAAAGATGCTCACCATCACTCATCATCAAGGAAATTCAGATCAAAACTACAATGAGATATCACCTCACACTTGTCAGAGTGTCTGGAATCAAAAACACAAGAAACAAGTGCTAGGGAGGATGTAAAGAAAAATGAACGCTCGTGCACTATTGGTATTAAGGTTTCTTGAGGAAAACAGTATTAAGGTTTCTCAAAAAATTAAAAACAGAACTGCCCTACAATCCCATAATGACACTACTAGGTATTTACTCAAAGGATACAAAAACACTAATTTGGTAGGATATATGCACCCTTATGTTTATTGCAGCAGTATTTACAATAACTAAGCTATGGAAGCTACCCAAGGGTCCACTGATAAATGGATAAATAAGACGTGGTATATTCATATATAATGGATAATTATCCATCCATAAAATAGAGTGAAATTTTGCCATTTGCAATGATATGGATGGAACTAGAGAATATTATGCTAAGTGAAATAAGTCAGGAAAATACAAATACCATCTGATCAGTCATATGTGGAATTTATGAGACAAAACAAATGAACAAAGGCAGGATGAGACAAACTAAGTAACAGACTCTTAACTATAGAGAACAAACTAATGGTTACCAATAGGGAGGTGAGTAGGTGATGAGTGAAGTAGGTGATGGGGATTAAGGAGTACAGTTGTGGTAAGCACTGGGTGTTGTATAGAAGTGTTGAATTACTATATTGTACACCTTAAAGTAATATTACACTGTATGTTTGCCAACTGAAATTTAAATAAAAACTTGAAAATAAATAAATACATTGAATTTATGGTGGACTTGCATTAAAATTCTGGTAAAATTTTTCTGTATATCTTAAACTCTAATGCTGTATGTACTCATGACAGTTCCTCAATCAGCCATAGTTTTTCCTCTTCATCCTCTATGCTCATACAGGGCACTCCTATAACTCTCTCCATAAGAAGGAATGGATCTGGAAAAGTCTTAGGAGGACTGATAAATATTTTTGTTCTGTTTCCTATGGTGAAATAAAGCATCAGTTACCAAATGGCTGAGAATTCCACNAGAAAATAGAGAAACATTACTGTCTTCTTTTACTAAGGAGTGGGGATAATCTAAGATAGGGCGTTATTTTGTAGACACCCTGTGCTGTGAACTAGCCACTTTCCCTATCTCAGCACAGAGGACTTTTTAATAGAGTTATTTTTATTAATTAATTTTCCTTTGCTTAATTTCTTCACATTTTTAGAATATTGAATTTTCATCATAAGAAGGATGTTAATTATAGAAAATATAAAAAAATAAAATAAAAAAGTTAGAAATAGTCCTATTTTTCAGTAATAACTATTCTGAAAATAGAAGTGTGTGGATATTTTTACCAGTGTTTTCTTTACATATATGCAGGTGTGTGTGTGTGTGTTCACACACACATGCCTTTTCACAAAATTAGAAATTTTCTATATTTATAGTTTTATATCATGTATTCAGAAATTTTTATCATCTTTCTTAATTTTTAGTGTTTTATTTATTTCTGAGAGAGAGAGACAGCGTGATCAGGGTAGGGTCAGAGAAAGGGGAAAACACAGAATCTGAAACAGGCTCCAGGCTCTGAGCTAGCTCTCAGCACAGAGCCTGACACGGGGCTCAAACCCACGAACCGTGATATCATGACCTGAGCTGACGTCAGACGGTCAACCAACTGAGCCACCCAGGCGCCTCCATCTTTCTCTTATTAAAAGCAATACAAGTTCATTTTAAAAATATTTAAATATGATTAAGCAAATTGAAAAAAAATGAGAATTATCAAAATAAGTAAAGGGACGCCTGGTTCAGTTAAGCGTCCACCTTTGGCTCAGGTCATGATCTCATGGCTCATGGGTTCCAGCCCCACATCAGGCTCTGTGCGGACAACTCAGATCCTGGAGCCTGCTTCGGATTCTGGTCTCCCTCTTTTTCTGCCCCTCCCCAGCTCGTGCTGTCTTTCCCTCAAAAATAAGTAAGCATTAAAAAATTAGTAAAATTAGAGAAAAGGAAAAAATAGAAGTTTCCTATAATTCCATCTAGAAATAATAATGTCAGTGTTTTGGTATTAAATAACATCATTCTTTTTTTCCTCTATGAAAATGTACACTTCTTTTCCTTTTACAAAATAAATCTCACACTGTACTTACATAGTAGGTTTTGTTGCCTTGATTTGTTTACTTTCAAATTTTTTGTGAATATTTTCTTTATTATCAACTATTCTCTTCATTTTTATGGTATTTACTGTAGGAAGAGATCCTAAATGATTTATTAAACCGTCCATTGTTAATCACATAGGTTGCTTTCATTTTTTTTTTTTCAATTATAAACAACACAGTAGTGGCCATCCTTGTATTTGCATCTATTCACACGTGTTTCCTAGAATGCGTTGTTAGAGGTACAGTTGCTCATCACAGCATATATGATGTGAATTTATCATTTGTGTCTTTTTAAAATAAAAAAAAATTTAAGTGATCTTGAGAAAGGTATTTTCAATAAAATTTCAAGGAATGAAAATGAAACCACGGTATTTTTTTTTTTTCTGTAGAAGAGTCCAATGAAGTTCCAAATGAGGCAAGGGTTCATAAGGAGGAGGGCCACCATGGTGTATCCACAGATAATGTGGTATGTACATTTTGAAATTCTTTCCTCATGATAGATTCTTTCCTACATGATGGATTTCAAGGATANAGAATAAAATCTTTCCCCACTTCACAAGCCAAAACAGAGCTGTCACCAGTGAAATTATATATCTTTGAGGGTTTAAGAAATGAAATTTAAAGCACTGTCATTTGTGTCTCATTTTTTTTGATTGAAGAGATTTCCACATATAAAAACCTGATGCTTACTACACATAGACATTTTATACATGTTATTTCTCTTTCACACATTCAGCAGAAATCACATTTCTTCTCATTTAACAGGTGGAAGAAATAAAATTGAGGTTAGCTTGAAACCATGAATGAAGCTTTTGTTAGTTCTGAGTCTTATACCCAAGGATTCCTGATTCAGAGCTCTCTGTTCAGACCATATCTATCTCTACTATCTTTGGAAACTTGTCTTCTTTCTAGTTGTATTATGCTCTATTAGTCTTCTTAAAAGTACTCTTATGAAAGAAAGAAATACAATATTAAAAGACTGGATGACAGGCAGAGACAGACAGTATGTAAATTAAACTGGGCTTTGTGAAAATTTACACATTATTCGTATATAGAAATGTTCTCCAAGCAGCTGTTTTAACAGCATCATTTATATTTGACTCCATCAAGTATTACAGAAATCAAGATAATATTAAAGTCAAAGACAAAGGCAAGTTCCATTTTGCTTTTGTTTTTTCTTTTGAATTAGTAATTGTTGCTTGATTGAAATCTTTACAAAATGGTCCCTATAATGGATTTTTGTGTTACAAAATGCATGTAACGCTAAGATTTACCCTGGCTTCCATTGCAAACATTATTTTTATGACACTCTAATTCCTCTACATCTCCTTAATAAAAGTTGAAACATAAAATACAATTTTGCTCTTTTTTGGTAAACATCAACTATATGTAATAGTGTTTTCCACATGCAGAATATAGTTTAGGATTACATTTTTTTATCTCAGTCCCACAAATCAATAGGTAATGGGAAAATAAGCTTTGATTTTGATGCAAAGTCATGTTTTCTTGAGATAGCTAGTAATAATTATTTTCCACAATTATTAATTGTGTTAGTATTCTTAAATTCCATGAAATAATAATCTCCTCTGCTCTGGATTTGTGTTGTACTATGCAAGCTATATACAATTATTTATAAATTAAAACCTTTTGCCCTAAACACATGCTCATTTTGTCTGAATTTCTCTGCATTGGATCCCTCCTCAGCAGACATTTGGAAATAATGGCATGGGATGACTGAAGTCACCTAGGCACCTAATTTTTGAAAACAATTTATTATTGGAGACAAAACTTCAAACTTTTAAAGGTCCATGTCTTGTGCCTGTAACTTTTGAGTGCCCTCAATTATTCATAGATGACAAAGCACAAAGATATACGACTTATTTATATGCACATATCTAGACAGTGACTCTTGGTGCCTTCTTCCCTAGATTACTTATTTTCTTTTCCCCAAAACCAATCCAAATAGAGAATCTTAAAAAAAATTGGATAGTGTCAAATATGGTCTGGTGAAAACTGATATGATTAAGCTCTAAGTTTATAATGATTTTAATAAAACACAAAACAGATTCATCTCTAATCAGCAGTAGAAAGCAATTTCATTGCACAAATCCTCCTTGACTAAGAAGCCTGTAGTTCACAAACCCTGTTATGGTTACATATCCTCATAGGCAATGTAATAAGTATGGTCATTCAAGGTATGTTTGTTACTTTTAAAATTTTTTTTTAAAAATGTTACTAAAATTCCAGTTAATTAACACACACTGTAATATTAGTTTTGGGTGTACAATATAGCGATTCAACACTTCTATACAACACCTGGTGCTCAGAAATTTAGAACTGATTTTGTCTTTTGCTTTTGGTTTACAAAAATAATGTTCCATGATTAGAGAATTTTCTTTGCCTTCATGGTTGGAGCTTACTGGTCATTCTTCACATTCTTCACAAAAACAGTAAGCCGTTTTGTTCACTCTTTTGACAGATAATTATTAATACCTACTATGTGCAAAATACTGTACAGACTATGTTGCACCTTAATTCTAAAGATAATGGCAGTTTAGCCTCTCTCTCCCTCTCTCTCTCTCTCTCTCTCTCTCTGTCTGTCTGTGTCTTCTTACTATCCAATGAAGGAAGAAAACCAAGTTTTTTTTTTATTACATCATAAATGTCTGCTTTCAATTGTCTATAGCTAATGGAGTGCATTAAATAAATGATATTTTTAAAAGACTGTATTTGGCTTTGGAACGCATGTCACATGTTGATATTTTACAATAAAAGTTGTAAAGAAATACATGGTAATTTTTTTTAAAAGCCTTTGCAACAAAGCAGGTATGGTTAGCATTAAATAGACTACTCTTACAGGAAGTGAGATTCCTGTCACTGGAGGGCACAATTTAAGCAGAATTCAAGTGCATATTTTCCCCCTAGTTACATTGTGGGAAGTTTAAAGTTTCTTTTTAAGCTTATTTATTTGAGTGAGAGAGAGTGAGAATGTGAGGGAGGGGCAGAGAGTGGGAGAAAGAGAATCCCAAGCCAGCTCTGGACTGCCAGNGCCTAAAGCAGGGCTTGATCTCATGAATGAGTGAGATCATGACCTGAGCTAAAATTGAATTGGACACTTAATCAACTGAACCACCCAGGGGCCCTGATGTTTTGCTACTTTAAATACTATTACAATAATTTTCTGTTTACTTATTTTTTAAAAAAAAATAATGTTTATTTTTAAGAGAGAAAGAGCGTGAGTGGGGAAAGAGCAGAGAGACAGGGGACAGAATCTGAAGCAGGTTCCAGGCTCTAAGCTATCAGCACAGAGCAGGTCACAGGGCTTGAACCCAGCAACCATGAAATCATCATCTGAGCCAAAGTTGGACACTTAACCAACTGAGCCACCCAGGCGCCCCAATAAATTTCTATTTACTAAGCAATCATCAATTAAAGGTAGTGGAAGGTGGCTCAGACACACCCTGTGTATAGCACTGAAGAGACAGTCAGTTATCAGAGTTTATTCTGGATAATTTGGACTAGATAATCCCATCATAAAAGGTAAGCATTGAATGTATATTTTCTACACATTTTTAGTGTAGTGACGATAATCAGATATATATTTATGGAAACTTCTCTACTTGTGTTACAGAAAATAGAAATTATTGATGATGAAGAAAGTGACATGATAAGTAATTCTGAAGTTGAACAAGTGAATTCTCTCTTGGATTATAAGGTGAAAGTAATTTCAAATTCTGAATTCATTAAGAGAAGGTACTAAATGAAGCATACTTTTACAGTGCCTATGTATTAGTTTATTTCACTTTCATTTTCATTTGATAAGTTAAACTGGAGCTCCACATTGACTCTCTCAAGCACTTAGATATCAGCCAAAATATTGGCCACTTTAATTAATGCTGGCTGGTTTAATGGTTATTGTTTTAAGCAAAGAGCTTGCTGAGTGGGAATAGATATTGATAGTGTACATCAAGGTGAGGCTGTGCACAATGTTGGTTAATTTATGTTAGCTGTATAATTTATGGCAGTGGATTAAAGGTAGTGTTTATTTTTAAATTATGACAAAGAGGTTTTTTTTTTTCCGATGGCCCTTGCTAATTTTATCTCAAATTCAACTTCTGAAAACCATTTTTAGGAAAACTGTTTTAGAAGTTTGAAAACAATTCATAAAGCAAATACCAAATGAATATAAATAGAGATGACCTTTTCTTAAAATCACTTGTACCTAAACTGAAAGGGTTATGTTGTGAGTGTGTCATACATAGTTTTATTTTAGTTAATTTTGACATGAGATATCTGTGTATATATCAACATGTTTTCAGCATAGATATATAATTGTTACACTTTTGTTAATCAATATTGTATCTTACTAGGT
Source organism: Crocuta crocuta (assembly GCF_008692635.1). NCBI lineage: Eukaryota > Metazoa > Chordata > Mammalia > Carnivora > Hyaenidae > Crocuta > Crocuta crocuta. The sequence continues at coordinate 84,028 of NW_027530884.1, forward strand.
AACTTTGGGGCCTTACAAAATTTTGGCCAAAGAATCATTCTATCCACATACAAAAGTTCTTTTCTTACAATATCGTAATTGACAGAGCAGAGATAAACAGGCCTAAGCTGTTAATGGAAAATAATATTACTCAGAAAAGAATATCTGTCATTTTCTGAAAAGTCTTTTTGGTTTTACTATAATTGAAGGCTATGTCATCAACAGATTATTTCCTAAATGTTTATAACATGTCAGACTTTATAATATTGAACATTATAAACATAGGAGACAATTATCTTTTGAAATTTATTTGATAAGTGGTCAAAAAGCACGCACACTATAATCCAGTATTTAAGCTGTATTTCCAACTAATAAAATTATAAAATTGTGTTTCTGAACTAGAAGAGATCATTCTGATCTTTCCTAAATGGTCATAAAGTATTTCTAAATGCCCAGTTCAGGTTGAAAGGGATCTGTACCACTTGGCACAAGGTATGGAAATTACAGACGAGAGAACTGGATTGGATGGCTGCTAAGTATTCTCCACTTAGCACTCTCAAAAAGGTCAAATGGAGCAGGACTCAAAACAAAGGGTACTTTCCAGAACCTTTCTCTTCTGCCATCTGTTAAAAAGGCTGTCTTTTTTCCATTGGATATTCTTTCCTGCTTTGTCAAAGATTAGTTGGCTGTATACGTTTGGGTCCACTTTTGAGTTCTCAATTCTGTTCCATTGGTCTATGTGTCTGTTTTTGTGCCAATACCATACTGTCTTGATGATGACAGCTTTGTAGTAGAGACTAAAGTCTGGGATGGTGATACCTCCCGTTTTGGTTTTATTTTTCAGTATTACTTTGGTTATTCGGGGTCTTTTGTGGTTCCATAAAAATTTTAGGATAGTTTTTTTCTAGTTTTGAGAAGTATGCTGGTGCCATTTTGATTGGAATTGCACTGAATGTGTAGATTGCTTAGGGTAGTAATGACATTTTAACTATATTTATTCTTCTTATCCATGAGCATGGAATGTTTTTCCATTTCTTTGTGTCTTCTTCAATTTCCTTCATAAGTTTTCTATAGTTTTCATCATACAGATCTCTGGAGTGCCACTTGAGAAGGTTTGGAGATAAAACCAGGGTAGAACAGAGTGTTCTACCCAGAAATGCTAATTACATTTTTATTGAACTGTAGGAAATTTATTGATTCAATGTTTTCCATTGTGGTAAATGCTGTGGGAATAAGGAGTCCTTAACTATCCTGTTAGGAATATCTTTGATAACACATCACCATCCTACATAAATGTCTTTACTTTAACACTAAAAAATTAACACCTATATAGAAAATATATCTTTTCATAATCATTATTTTTTAAAAAAATTTTAAGATTTATTTTTGAGAGAGAGAGACAGAGTGCTAGTGGGGGAGGGGCAAAGCGAGTGAGACACAGAATCTGAAGCAGACTCCAGGCTCTGAGCTGTCAGCACAGAGCCTGATGCAGGGCTCAAACTCATGAATCATGAGATCATGGCCTGAATCGATGTCAGACGCTTAATTGACTGAGCTACCTGGGCGCCCCTTTTCATAACCATTATTAAAAATACTCACTTCACCTCATCTGTGAATTCTTACCTTAATTCAAAAGCAAGGGCAAATTGGGAAAGGAAATTAGGTGGCAGACTAGAAGAATCCTGAATTCACCTCTTCCCACAGAAATACCTAGGCAAATACTACATCTATTCAACTAACTGCTGCTAAACACTAGCAGAAATGACATTGCACAGCTAGTCTTAGAAAGCCACATTAAAAAAGGTAAGAGGGGTAGAGATGTAGTTTGGAACCAAACTCCCTCTGTGAGTAAATACAAGCAAGAGGGACAACACAATCATAGAGAAGTGACTCAGACACCTCAAAGGGTACTGCTGGCATTGGGGACACCACAGGAAGGGAAAGTCTCCATAATGTCTGGCTTTGGAAACCAACAGGCATTAACTTTAGGAGCTTTAAAAATCAGTAACCTGAATACCATGAAAGCTGAAGGTTGATAGGAACCTGAGTACTTACCCTTAAAGAGCCAGGATACTAAATAAATGGGCCCAAGACACAGCAGAAAAACAGCAGTTTGAAAGGTGCCTAAAGTGTACATGAAAGACATTTATTTTTAATCTTAGAACATGTGCTGGAGGAAAGGGATCTACTGATTTCTTCAAGAATGAAAGTTCTACATGTCAATAATGTCTTAGCCTTTCCCAGAGTAAATAGCCAGAGGCTTAGAGGAGCCATTTCTAACACTCTCCATCTTCCTTGGCATCAACAAGTGCTTCACCAAGAAATTCCTCTGAGGACCAACCACACCCGACCTGCCTGCCATGGCAGGCAAAATTCCAAAGCTGCTCCTAACCAACTACACCTGGATGGAAGCTTTGACCCAGGCCAGCACCACTACAAAGTGACTCCAGTCATGTGGAGAGGGTAACAAACCAACATGCCGGACACCCACAATTTCTGTAGCCTTACTGCATGTACAGGGAAGGGACTGAGCCCTGAACTTCAATGTATGTGCAGTCTTGGCAGAGAGGTTAATAGCACACTGCTAGAATGAGTAATGGCCTCACCCACCAACCAGTCCAGCCAGGACTCTCAAAGGTGTGCTCACAAAAGGCAAAGTGGGCCATAGCAGCTATCTGGTATGAAGACAGCTATGGTTGGCCACAGTAGAAGAGCTCATGCAGCCCACACAAGGGATACGCCTGTGACACCTGGTTCTGGTAACATGGGAGAATTGAACTATAGGGCACCACAGAACCTCTTTTACACAGGGTCACTACTTTAAAGATCAGAAGATATAACTGCCCTACCTAATGCATAGAAACACACACAGAGTGTTAGATGAAATAAAGAGACAGAAGAATATGTCCCAAATGAAAGAACAAGCCAATCACAGTAAAGAGCTAAATGAAGCAAAGGTAAGCAATATGCCTGATAAAGAGTTCAAAGTAATGGTCATAAAGATACTCAATAGACTTGAAAAAGGAGTGGATAAACCCAGTGATAATGTCCACAAAGAGTTAGAGGATATAAATGAGAATGAATCATAGCTAAAGAATTCAATGACTGTCATGAAAAACACAATAGAGGTAATCAACAGCAGATTAGAGAATGCAGAGGAATAGATCAGCAATCTGGAATCTACCCATCAAAATTATCATTCAGAATTGAAGGAGAGAAGAAGAGTTTCCCCGACACCCACTCCTCCCTAAAAAAAACATTAAAGGAATTCATTGCCATTAAACCCTCTACAAGAAATGATAAAGGGACTTTGAGTGGAAAGAAAAGTCCATGACTAGAAGAAAGAAAATTAAACAAGGAAATACTTTCACAGGTTAACGCAAACATAGTGAAAGGTAGTCAATTAGTCACTTATAAACTTTATAACGCCAGTATGGAGTTTAAAATATAAAAGAGGTAAAATCAAGTGTGGCTATAAAAGGTATACACAAAATAGGAAGATGTAAAATATGACATCATATACATAAAACGGAGGCGGGAGTAACAAGTTGGTGCTTTTAGAATGTATTCAAACTAAAGTGACCATCAAAATAATGTAGACTTCTATTAACATAAAATGTAATATATGAATGCAATGGTAACCACAAATCAAAAAATTACAATAGATATACAAAATAATAAAGATAAAGGAAAAAAACATAACACTAAAGAAAGCCATCAAAACACCAGGGAAGTATATAAGAGAAGAAAAGAACAGAGAAGAACTACAAAAACAACCAGAAAACAATTTTTAATAAAGCAAAAAGTACATATCCATTAATAATTACCTTAAAGGTAAATGGGCCAAGTGCTCCAATCAAAACACAGGGTGACTGAATGCATAAAAATGCAAGACCCATCTATATGCTGTCTATAAGACACTTACTTCAGATCTAAGACACATGCAGATTGAAGGTGAAGGGATGGAGGAACACTTACCATTCCAGTGGAAGCCAAAAAAGCTGGGTAGCAATACTTATATCAGACAAAATAGGCCTTAAAACAGACTGTACCAAGAGGGGCGCCTGGGTGGTCAGTCGGTTGAACGTCCGACTTTGGCTCAGGTCATGACTCACAGTTTGTGGGTTCAAGCCCTGTGTCGGGCTCTGTGCTGACAGCTCAGAGCCTGGAGCCAGTTTCAAATTCTGTGTCTCCCTCTCTCTCTGACCTTCTCCTGCTCACGCTGTCTGTCTGCCTCAGAAATAAATAAAACATTAAAAAAAAAGACTGTACCAAGATCCAAATAAGGACACCACATGATGATAAAGGAGACAATCCAACAAGAGGATATAATGATTGTAAATATTTATGCACCCAATATATAGCACCAAAATACATAAAGGAAATATTAACATATATAAGGGGGGAAATTGACAGTGACACAACAATAGTAGGAAATTTAATACCCCACTTGCATCAAAGGATAGATCATCCAGAGAGAAAATCAACAAGCAAACTGTGACTTTGAATGGCACATTCCTCCAGATGGACCTATTGGTTATTTCCAGAGCATTCTATAAAAAGCAGAAAAACACACAGTCTTTTCAAGTGCACATGGTACATTCTCAAGGACGGATCATATAGTAAACCAAAAAACAAGTCTCAATAAATATGAAAAGCTTAAAATAATATCAAGCACAATATTAACCATAACGGGATGAAACTAGAAATCAATTACAGGGGAGAAAAACTGGAAAAACCAAACAGAAGCAGACTAACCAAGTTACTAAACACCAATGGATCAATGAAGAAATCGATGGTAATTAAAAAATACATGGAGACAAATGAAAATGAAAACACAGCAGTCCAAAATCGTTAGGATGCAGCAAAAGCCGTTC
>NW_027530884.1:88889-92642 GCF_008692635.1 Crocuta crocuta
AAGTGAACTTCATATAGCAATACAGGCCTACCTCAAGAAACAAGAAAAATCTCGAATAGACAGCCAAGCCTCACACCTAAAGCAACCAGAAAAGAACAAGTAAAGTCCATAGCTAGTAGAAAGAAGACAATAATAAATGTTAGTGTGGGAATATGTAAAAGAGACTATAAACACAATAGATAAGATCAATGATACCAAGAGCTGGTTCTTTGAAAAGATAAACAAAATTGATAAATCTCTATCCAGACTCATCAAAAGAAGAGAGATGACTCATCAAATGAGGAGGGAGAAGTAGAAACCAACACCAAAGAAATATGAAGTATTATAAGAAAATATTATGAAAAATCATATGACAACAAATTGGACAACCTAGAGAAATTAATAATTTCCTAGAAATATACAGTCTTCTAAAGGTGTCCAGGGATGGATGAATGGGTAAAGAACTAGAGATGTGGTTGGGAGGGGGGGAGTGTGTGTGTGTGAGTGTTACTTTGCCATAAAAAAAGAGTGAGTTTTTGCCACTTGTGACCACATGGATATACATAGAGGGTATCACACTAAGGGAAATAAATCCAACAGCAAAAGGTGAATATGATATAATTTCATTTTTATATGGAATATAAGGAAATAAAACAAATGAACACACAAAATAAACAGACACTTAAATACATAGAACTAAGTGGTGGTTGCCAGAGGAGAGGTGGGTTGGAGAATGAGCAAAATAGATGAAGTAATTAACAGGTACAAACTTCCAGTTATAAAATAAGTAAGTTGGGCGCCTGCATGGCTGAGTCGGTTAAGCCTCCAATGCTTAGTTTTGGCTCAGGTCATGATCTTGCGATATCGAGAGTTCGAGACCTACGTTAGGGTCTGCACTTGCAACAAGGAGCCTGCTTGGGATTCTCTCTCTCCCTTTCTCCTGACCCCTCCCCAACTTGTATGGTCTCTGTCTCTCTAAAAAAGACAAAAAACAAAAAAACAAAAACAAACAAACAAAAAAACACCAATAAATAAAATAAAACAAGTTGCAGTGNCATCCCAACGAGTGCCCTCCTCCATTACCATAACACCCCTTCCCCTCTCCCCACCCCATCATCCCTCAGTTTGTTCTCAGTATTCAAGGGTCTCTCTTGGTTTCCCTCTCTCCCTCTCCCCAACTATTTTTTTTTTCCCCTTTACCTCCCCCATGGTCCCCTGTTAAGTTTCTCTTGTTCCACTTAGGAGTGAAAACATACGGTATCTGTCCTTCTCTGCCTGACTTATTTCACTTAGCATAACACCCTCAAGTTCCATCCACGTTGCTACAAATGGCAAGATGTCATTCTTTCTCATTGCCACGTAGTATTCCAATGCATAGATAAACCACATCTTCTTGATCCATTCGTCATTTAATGGATATTTAGGCTCTTCCATGTTTTGGCTATTGTTGAAAGTGCTGCTATGAACATTGGGGTCCATGTGCTCCTATGCATCAGCATTCCTGTATCCCTTGGGTAAATTCCTAGCAGTGCTATTGCTGGGTCATAGGGGAGTTCTAGTGTTAATTTTTTGAGGAACCTCTACACTGTTTTGCAGAGGGGATGCACCAGTTTACATTCCTACCAACGGTGTAGGAAGTTGCCCATTTCTCCACATCCTCGCCAACATCTATACTCTCCAGATTTGTTCATTTTAGCCACTCTGACTGGCGTGAGGTGGCATCTCAGTGTGGTTTTGATTTGTATTTCCCTGATGAGGAGGGATGCTGAGCATCATTTCATATGTCTGTTGGACATCTGGATGTCCTCTTTGGAAAAGTGTCTGTTCATGTCTTCTGCCCATTTCTACACTGGATTATTTGTTTTTTTGGGTGTGGAGTTTGGTGAGTTCCTTATAGATTTTGTATACTAGCCATTTATCCAATATGTCATTTGCAACTCTCTTCCCATCCCATTGGTTGCCTATTAGTTTTGTTGATTGTTTCCTCTGCCGTGCAGAAGCCTTTTATCGTGATGAGGTCCCAAGAGTTCATTTTTGCTCTTGATTCCCTTGCCTTTGAGGGTGTGTTGAGTAAGAAATGGCTGCGGTTGAGGTCAAGGAAGTTGTTTCCTGCTTTCTCCTCTAGGGTTTCCTCTCTCACATTTAGGTTCTCATCCATTTTGAGTTTATTTTTGTGTATGGTGTAAGAAAGTGATCCAGTTTCACTCTTTTGCATGTTGCTGTCCATTTCTCCCTGTACCATCTGTTAAAGACGCTATCATTTTTTTTTCCATTGGTTATTTTTTCCGGCTTTGTCAGAGATTAATTGACCTTTCCTTTCGTGGGTCCAATTCTGAGTTCTCTATTCTATTCCATTGGTCTATGTGTCTGTTTTTGTGCCAATACCATCCCGTCTTGATGATGACAGCTTTGTAGTAGAGGCTAACATCTGGGATGGTGATGCTTCCTGTTTTGGATTTCTTCTTCAATATTACTTTGGCTATTCAGGGTCTTTTGTGGTTCCATGCAAATTTTCGGCTGATTGTTCTAGCTTTGAGAAGAATGCTGGTGCAATTTTGATTGGGATTGCATTGAATGTGTAGATTGCTTTGGGTAGTTATGGCATTTTAACAATATCTATTCTTCCAACCCATGAGCATGGAATGTTTTTCCATTTCTTTGTGTCTTCTTCAATTTCCTTCATAAGTTTTCTATAGTTTTCATCATACATATCTCTTATATCCTTGGTTAGGTTTATTCCTAGGTACATTATGGTTTTTTGTGCAATTGTGAATGGGATCAATTTCTTGATTTCTCTTTCTGTTGCTTCATTATTGGTGTAGAAAACTGCAGCCTATTTCTGTACATTGATTTTGTACCCTGTGACTTTGTTGAATACATGGATAAATTCTAGTAGGCTTCTGGTGGAGACCTTCTGGAAAAGGCTTCGGGTTTTCCATGTAGAGTATCATGTCGTCTGTAAAAAGTGAAAGTTTGACTTCATGTTTGCCAATTCTGATGCCTTTCGTTTCCTTTTGTTGTCTGATTTCTGAGGCTAGGATTTCCAGCACTATGTTAAACAACAGTGGTGAGAGTGGACATCGCTCTCGTGTTGCTGATCTCAGGGGGAAACCTCTCAGGTTTTCCACATTGGGGATGATATTTGCTGTGGGATTCTCATAAATGGCTTTTACGATGTTTATGTAAGTTCCTTCTTTCCCGACTTTTTCGAGGGTCTTTATTAAGAAGGGGTGCTGTATTTTGTCAAATGCCTTTTCTGCATCTATCGACAGGATCATTTGGTTTTTATCTTTTCTTTTGTTGATGTGATGTATCACATTGATTGATTTTCAAATACTGAACCAGCCCTGTACTACTGGATTGTATCCCACCTGATCATGGTGGATAATTCTTTTTATATGCTCTTGAATTAGATTTGCTAGTATCTTGTTGAGAAATTTTGCATCCGTATTCATCAAGGATATTGGGCTGTAGTTCTCTTTTTCTGCTGGGTCTCTGTCTGGTTTGGGAATCAAAGTGATGCTGGCTTCATGGAATTAGTCCAGAAGTTTTCTTTCCATTTCTATTATTTGGAATAGCTTCAGAAGAATGGGTATTAACTCTGATTTATTTTTTTTAGAAAGGAAGATTTGCATATTTTTATTATAATCTTTTATACATTTAATACATAAGAATATTTTTATTGTAAAGTTTAATCAGTTTGGAAGTACATCTTCAGCATCTCTTCATCACCCCTTCCCAGGCCCCACTTGCTTTCCCAAAGTATATTATTAA
>NW_027530885.1:0-1132 GCF_008692635.1 Crocuta crocuta
CATGGAGACTAAAGAACAACCTACTAACGAACGAATGGGCCAATGAGGCAATTAGAGAAGAAATTTAAAAATACAAGGAAAGAAATGAAAATGAGTATACAACAATCCAAACGCTATGGGATGCAGCGAAAGCAGTCCTAAGAGGAAAGTACATGGCACTCCAGGCCTATTTCAAGAAATTAGAAAAAGTGCAAGTGCAAAATCTAACAGCACACCTAAAGCAACTAGAGGCAGAGCAACAAGAGCANAGAGCACCCCAAACCCAGTAGAAGAAGAGAAATAATAAAAATCAGGGCAGAAATAAGCAGTATAGAAACCAAAGAAACAGTTGAACAGATCAATGAAACCAAGAGTTGGTTTTTTGAAAAAATAAACAAAATTGAGGAACCTCTAGCCAGACTTCTCAAAAAGAAAAGAGAGCGCACTCAAATAGACAAATTCATGAATGAAAACGGACTTATTACAACCAACCCCTCAGAAATACAAGCAATTATCAGGGAATACTATGAAAAACTACATGCTAACAAACTGGTCAACTTAGAAGAAATGGACAAATTCCTAAACATACACTCACTACCAAAATTCACATTGGATGAGATAGAAAACCTGAACAGACCCATAACAAGTGAGGAAATCAAATCAGTTATCAAAAACTCCCAACAAATAAGAGCTCTGGACCTGATGCCTTCCCTGGGGAATTCTACCAGACATTTAAAACAGAATTAATACCCATTCTTTTCAAACTATTCCAAAAAATAGAAATCGAAAGAAAACTTCCGGACTCATTTTATGACGCTAGCATCACTCTGAATTCCAAGCCAGACAGAGACCCAGCAAAAAAGAGAACTACAGGCCAATATCCTTGATGAATAGAGATGCAAAAATCCTCAACAAGATACTTGCAAATCAAATCCAAAAGCATATAAAAAGAATTATCCACCAAGATCAAGTGGGATTCATTCCTGGGTTACAAGGCTGGTTCAGTATTCGCAAATAAATCAGTGTGATACATCACATCAACAAAAGAAAAGATAAAAATCATATGATCCTGTCGATAGAGGCAGAAAAAGCACTTGAAAAAATACCACATCCCTTCTTAATAAAGACCCTCGAGAAAGTCGGGGTAGAAGGA
>NW_027530886.1:0-7142 GCF_008692635.1 Crocuta crocuta
ATTTCTCTTTCTGTTGCTTCATTATTGGTGTATAAAAATGTAACCTATTTATGTACTTTGATTTTGTACACTGCAACTTTGCTGAATTCATGGATCAGTTCTAATAGGCATCTGGTGGAGTCTGTCAGGTTTTCTATGTAGAACATCATGCTGTCTGCAAAAAGTGAAAGTTTGACTTATTCTTTGACAATTCTGATGCCTTTTATTTCCTTTTGTTGTCTGATTGCTGATGCTAGGACTTCAAGCACTATGTTAAACAATACTGGTGAGAGTGGACATCTCTGTTGTGTTCCTGATTTCAGGGGGAAAGCTCTCAGTATTTCCCCATTGAGGATGATGTTAGCTGAGGGCTTCTCATAGTTGGCTTTTATAATGTTTAAGTAAGTTCCTTCTATCCTGACTTTCTCGAGGGTCTTTATTAAGAAGGGATGCTGTATCTTGTCAAATGTGTTTTGTACATCTATCGACAAGATCATATGGCTTTTATATTTTCTTTTGTTAATGTGATGTATCACATTGATTGATTTGCAAATATTGAACCAGCCTTGTAATCCAGGAATGAATCCTACTTGATCATGGTGGATAATTCTTTGTATGTGCTGTTGGATTCAATTTGCAAGTATCTTGTTGAGAATTTTTGCACCCGAATTCATCAAGGATATTGGCCTGTAGTTCTCTTTTTTTGCTTGGTCTCTGTCTGACTTGGGAATCAAAGTGATACTAACTTTGTAAAATGAGTCCTGAAGTTTGCCTTTTATTTCTCTTTTTTGGAATAGCTCGAGATTAATTCGGTGGTTTGGATGGAAAGCTGGATCGGTGCTCTGCCTGTTGCTAACTGTGTATAAAGAAAGGCATTGATTGGAGTGGAGGGCATGAAACTGCAAACTGAGAGCTTTGAAGAGAAGCACCCCAGTGTGGAAAAGCAGCTGTTCAATTTTGTCATTGACACAGATGTGGAATTCCTGAAACTTGGTGGACAATAGGGGACTATTTTCAATCAGGCATAGGAATGGTGAGTCACAAAATGGGTTTCTAATCTGGTTTGATCTGTTTCTTAAGTGGTAGAACTTCCTTAAGCTTCTGATAAGAGTTTGATTGCAAATCAGAGTTTTCTTATTGCTGTGATGTTTCATCTTCTGTGTTTTCATAGGTATTTTTGTGGGAAGGCTGATGGTGGTGTGTCCAGACCTGTTACCCAGTTGCAATGTTAAGCTGGGACTCTGCAGGTGTATTTCTTAGTTTTCAAATACAAATGACTAAACTTAACTAGTTAGATGCATGAAAGCAAAATATATTGCATGAGTGACTTCTTTCATTTCTTAGAGCTCTATGAATTATTCTGCTTTTATCCAGATTTCACTGGTTAAATGTATTCTAAGCCAGGAATGATGGAACCTTCCCTTTGTCCTTATCAGGTTGATATTCTATCATTCTCCTATACTACCATAATGAAATTATGTGTTTTGCATTCCTATGGACCTTTTTAACCACTTATTTGTGTTTCCTATAAGCATTCTTCAGGATCAAGCACAGAGAGGAATTCAGTGCTCTTGGCATTGAGATTTGAATACATTTGAAAAGGATGCTTGAACTTTGCTGTACGATATGGTGCTCCTGCTGATACCATTGTTATTCTAAAAACATCAATCTTAGGATGTGGATTATCTCTTTATGTTGTGGAAAGGTAGATAGGTTTTTAGTTGTAGCATTTTTGAGATAACCCCAATGTGGCTCTCCAGAGTTCAGATTGTAAGCTGCTCTGTTTTTCTGTTGATGGCGATTGCTGGGAGAAGCTTATTTGGTAGTAATGGAAAGAATAGCGTCCCGGTGGGTAGGGGCGGTACTGTCCAGCCTGAGTTTTGCCAAGGCTGTGTCCAATTACCCCTTAATAAATTTAGCACTGACATGGACACTTAATTGTAAAATGTTTTCAATTCTCTGAAAAACTCTCCTCAGACGTAGGTCATTACCATTATCACCCCATTGTTCACAAAGTCTAGTGTAATTCCATATGTCCCTTGGGTTTTTGGTTTCTTTAGTCAATTCATTTCCATTTATATTTACTGAGGTGACATTTGGTTGCTTGCACCATGACAAATGGTGAGGTTAGAATGCCTTATTCTGTGGTTGGGACATTGGGACATTGGACATGATGCCTTTCTTTTGAGCATAAGAAATACAGGGAAACAAACCAATTAGCCCTTCAAGTGAGTGCTGAGGATGCCAAGGACATGTGGTTAAGTTACATAATGATGAGAAAGTCAAAAGAAGTACCAACCTAGGGCTGGAGAAAAGAGGTCACTGTTTTGGGGATTTGGCCTTATCTTCAGGTGTGCTATCATTCACGGAGACTGTGGAGGCTCTAGTATCTCAGATATATCTGTCCTGATGATAAATAAGTTAGTGGAAAGTTAGGGACTAACTTGACTAGAAGGATTCAATATGGCCAAAGACTTTTCTAGCAATGCTATCCTGAAAAGCGTCAGTATCTTCTGACCCCTTGTCTCTCTTAGTCTGATCTGCATCACTTGAGACTGTGCCAGTTACAGAAATTCCTTCTTGAACAGTCCATGGTACAAAGCACAGTCCACCCTCATTTAAGTTAGGGTCATGTCCCTGGAATCCAAGGCTTCAATGACCTGTCATCTGCATGTCTTAGGGGATTTGACATTTGTCTCGACATTTGCTGAGAAGCTGCAGTGTGGAATACAAGGCACTAAGTGCTTTACAAACATTGTTTTGTTTAAGCCACACAACATGCTGCTGGTGTGACTCCTCTGGTGTCACCATTCTCCTGATGGTAATAATAGTCTCCCTTTCTTCATAGGTGAGGAAAGTGAGGGCAGGAGATGTGTTTCACCTACTCAAGTTCTCGTGGTATGTGAGTCTAGATTCAGTCCCAGTAAGCTAATGGTTGCCAAACTTTTGCAGGTATCAGAATCACCTGGAGAGCTCATTAGACCAGAGTGAGGGGATTCATTCTTAGAGTTGCTAATTAAGTTGATTTGGGGTAGGGGGCAAGAATTTGCATTTCTTACAAGTTCCCAGATGATGCTGATGATACTGGTTTAAAACTGTTCTTTGACAACCCCTTTTCCACACTGTACTGTGTTTTCAGAAACAGGAGTTAAACTGGAAAGGTGGGTCCAGTTGACTGACTTCTTTGATTTTAGCCCTAAACATTAGGCAATGTCCCCTTAAAGGTACCTGGCCTGCTGTTGCCAGTGTTCCCTGGATTCCTGTAAAAATTCTGCCATGGTTTTGGTCTCTGGTTCTCAAATTAGTCCATTTGATCCTTGATATTGCCACCAAAGTCTTTGAACACTTGATAAATGAGATGTATGTTTTTGAAATATAGTTGATGTCTAGATTTATTTGCTCGATCTGGCCTTGGATGAGTCTTTTATCTTGGCCGTCCTGGCCCATCTAAATCGTAGCACCTGTAGGGCAGCACATTTAATTTAGGTGTAAGAGCGTGGAGATGAAATTCCTGGGTCATTCCCAACCCAGCCAAGGCAGCTTCATGATACCGGATAAGAGATCAGAGTGGTCCTAGGATGGAAGATCTCCAATATAATCCACAGTAGCCAATAATTTCTGGATTTACTATGTATTATTATTGGTATACATTCCACATCTTCAAAAGGAAAGCGCTTTGTCTTAGTCCCAGGAATCATCCCAACTGTGGCAGAGGATTAGACTCTGAATTAAATTCCAAATTCAGGTAGGACCCTGACTGACTTTATGCCATCAAAACTGATGCCTATTCTTTCTGGGTCATCTCACCTATTTTTATGGACTAAACTATCCCCAACAGAACTCTAGCTCTGGCTTCTCCTATGAGATCCAAATTTGACATTTCTAATTGGTGCATTGGATGCCCTTTTTGTATGTGTCTCACTGACTCGCTACAGTGCACTTTGTTCCAGTTACTATGACTGTGTAACCAATGAACCCAAAATTTAGTGACTAAAAAATGTGAATGCTCCCTTCGCCTTCAAACCAGCAGTGTGGGTAGGATTTAGCAGGGTTGATTTGTCTCTGGGACAACTCAAAGGTTAGGAACTAAAGCCATCTTTCTGGGAGTTGATGTGGTTGGTTGAGCCATAACTGGGACTAGTTTCCCAGGGTAAATGTATGTATAGAGAAAAAGAGAACCAGAGATCCATGCAGAAGCCATGTCACATTGTCTTTTATGACTTAGCCTCAGAAATCACACAGCATTACTTTCCCCACATTCTATTCATTGAGGCAATGACAATGTGTTGATCAGGGGAGGAGAATAAATTGCCTCTTAGTGGGAGGAATGGCAGTCATCCCATGAAAAGACATGTGATATATATACATACATACATCTGTGTGTGTCTATGCATGTATGCAGCCATCTTCGGAAAATAAAATCTGCAGTGCACCTCTTAGTAAGTCACTAAAGATGGTGTCATTAGCAACAGGATGGCCAATTGGTCATTAACATTTTTGCACACATTCTTGGATGCTGAGCACATATACAGAGGTGGGAAAATCAAAAGAGAAATACACTTAGCTCCTGACTTAAAAAAGTATTCAGTTTAAATGTAACCTGAAAAGAATACAATTCTTTTGTAAAAGAAAAGAATACAATCATTATTCTTTTAGCACAAAACAAAAAGTAGGAGGAAAACAAAGAATCATATTTATGATAGTGCCAGGCTTTGTCATTTAGAAAGAACTTTTGCATACATTGTTTAGTTACAATTTCAGAAAAATTTTGTGAATGTTATATTAGTATATAAAACACATTCTTAACATATTGGAGACTTGAGGGGGATTTTAGGTAGTCTGGAGATAATAGAATTGGGGACAGTTAACCTAGAAAGATTTCATGAGAAAGGATTCTTTCGCAGAATCCCAAAAGAATGAGAAATGACTTGAAAAGGAGGCACTTGAAAGACCTTTTGAGGAAAAGAAATAAGTAAAAATTCAGAATGGGACAAAAAATTCAGTTTCAGTGAGAAGCAGGGAGATGCAAAAATGTAGACTATAGTGGGAAGATAAATGAATAAAGGGAGAAGACATGTAAATAGCAGCCCAAATTCCTGATGAGGGGTCTTACTGAACTTTTGAGGTGGTTGGATATCGTTATAGGGTCATGCAAAGGCCCATGATGTGATCAGAGTGGGAGCAGAGGGAAGGAGGTTTTTTATTGCTGGGTGTAGGGCTTGGAAGCCCTCTGTCCCAGATCCATGATTGAGGAAGTAGGGAAGTTAGAGTCCTAACCATGACTGTGGACATGGGGAAGAAAACCATTATAACTGAGAAATAGAAAACCTAGTGAAGTTGGGTGATAAAAAGAAGATCCTGTACTTTCTTGAGCTAACTGCATATTTAGACACCAAGATTCCTTTATGTCCTATGGCAGACATGAGTATATTACAGATAGTAGCATTGATTTGATAGTTGCTATTCTGTTAGCCAATCAAACCTACTCCTTGAGGGCAAAGACCTTATTTTACACAGCACAGTGCTTAGCACATGGAAAGATCTGATAAATGCCTTGGATTGGGTCCCCCCAGAAGGAGACTGTGACAAGGATTTGAGTGCCAGTGATGTGTTTAGGAGGTGTGCCCACTCAACATGGGTTGGAAGTGAGTAATAGGTGTGACTTCAAGCCAATTACCTTTGTGGACAGCTGAAGCTCAGTCTTGCTGGGGAATTTTTGGAGACATCCAGAGTTAACTCAGATTGAGGAGTAAAGAAGGTGGAGGCATTCATCCCCTAACCTCCATTAATAATAGATGAGAGTTGTTTTTGAGGCATTAATTTTCCCACGTTCCTGGTTTGTCTTGTCGCTGTGGCCAGAATAAGCCCTCCATCCAAATCAGTGAGCAGGCTTCAGGGTGTGTAGAAGTGAAAGCCACCGAGTGGTACTAGCAGGCATCAACTGTGTCCACTACAATAAACAAACTTAGGCTTATAAGTGGGTAGGGCTCTTACTGCTTCTCCCCCACCTTTTCCTTCTAGAACACACACAAGCTTTTGGCTTTTTAAATTCCGGCCCAGGCTTCCAGCCTCTCAAGGTGCCTTCATGTTACTTCTCTGTCCTTGCGCATGTTTACAGCATCTCCCAATTTAGTCTCATTTGCAAATTTAATTAACAGCCTCTTTACCCCTCTTCCGGATCATTAATGAAGATATTAAATAAGACCAGATCAAACATCCATCCCCGAAGCACCCTTGCTTTTCCTTGCCCACCACCCCTTCCCCTTTGCGTTTTCTCACAACTCAGCGACCATTCACTGTGACGTTGGCTCACGGGGCCTTCAAGCCATTTCTTGGTCCTTGTCACAAGTCATAACCAAGATAATCTGAGTGAATTTATCAAAGAGCATTTAATGAGACGCTGTGTTAGATGTGCCACTCTAATCATACAATATTAGCTGCATTTCCTTTGCCCAACTAATTTTTCAGTTTTCTCAGTAAGTAGTTTCCTGAGGCAAGCATTTAAACAAATTTTAATAAGTCCTGGCATTGGTATGGTTGAGCTTTATTATGGGGAGAAAAACCTAATTATTTCTTAAAATGTCACTTACTTTGTAACCACATTTCTATGAGGGGTGTGAAAACACACAGTTCTATTTTATACGTGGGATTTAGGACATTCAGGCTGATATTACAAGTCCTGAATCCATCCCTGACAGACTCCCAACCCCCACATGTCTCCACCACACTGAGACCTTTTGACATCTCTAACTGTGGGGACCGCCTCCTTCCCCTAACTGTCCAAAAGGTGGTGACATCTTGATTTTGCTGTACAGAAGAATGAATTTCTCCAGCTTTAATTCAACACACATTTCTTTTTACTCTCATACTAAATAGAATACGAAATCATGAAAATGATAGTTTATTAAGGCACTCTAGCACCAAAAGTTATGGAATTTATGGAATGATAGAATTTGAGAGTTGGAGAGGACTTTAGAAATCATCAGCCTGGGGCATCTTCCTGGGGTTATGGCCATCTTAAAAGTGCGTACACATTTCTGTATTGGAGTCTCAGTCCCCCTTTCTATGTCTTTATGCCTTCCAGCCTCTGTTAAGCACATTGATTGCTTCTTCCATCATTACCTATTCCACTGGTGGATAGAGGGAATTCTCAAAAAAAAAAA
>NW_027530887.1:0-499 GCF_008692635.1 Crocuta crocuta
AAATAAAGTATGAAGGATATATTTTCATGTTATGATTTGTGGAAAGTGAAAGAGAAACAGTTTATAACCTAGTTGGGGCAGCAGGAGCCATGAGACCGCACTGCTCTGTCTCGTCCAATCTAAATCCCATATTCAGATAGAGATCCGGACACATATTGGTCCTTAATTAAATATGTCTTTTTAAATGGGGAAGCTCAAGTTCCTATTTACTGCCATGTTCCATCTAAGTCGTCAAAGGGTTGTTGCCTCTCAATAGAATAAAATCACTGCAGACACTGTCACAGAGTCATATGACTTAGAAGGCGCTTGNGGTCATTGTAGTTCCATCTCTATAAGGAGGGAAGCTGCCTCTGATGATACTTGAAGGTACCTAGTCTGGGCGATACATACAAAAGACCCTTGATATGGGCTTTCTGGATTTACGCAGACGATGTAGTAAGTAAGAGTGAAATTGAAAATAAAAGAACATTTGGCAGGGGACAGATCTTGCATTGTCAGC
>NW_027530888.1:0-351 GCF_008692635.1 Crocuta crocuta
GCCCATTTCTTCACTGGATTATTTGTTTTTTGGCTGTGGAGTTTGATGAGTTCCAAATAGATATTGGATACTAGCCCTTTATCTGATAGGTCATTTGCAACTATCTTTTCCCATTCCGTTAGTTGTCTGTTAGTTATATGGATTGTTTCCTTTGCCGTGCAGAAGCTGTTTACTTGATGAGGTCCCAATAGTTCATTTTTGCTCTTGATTCCCTTGCCTTTCGGGATGTGTCAANCTCACATTTATGGGTCCAATTCTGAGTTCTCTATTCTATTCGATTGGCCTATGTGTTTGTTTTTGTACCAATACCATATTGTCTTGATGATTACAACTTTGTAGTAGAGGCTAAAG
>NW_027530889.1:0-1667 GCF_008692635.1 Crocuta crocuta
ACTAATTTGACAATAAACTATTAAAAAAAAAAAAAAAAAGAAACGGATCCCATCACAAATGCACAAAAAAACATAAAATACCTGGAAATAAACGTAACCAATGATACAGGAGATCTGTATGATGAAAACTATAGAAAACTTAGGAAGGAAATTGAAGAAGACACAAAGAAATGGAAAAACATTCAATGCTCATGGATCTGAAGAATATGGCTGAAATGTTATCACTACTCAAAGCAAACTACACAATCAATGCAATTCCAATTAAAATTGCAGCAGCATTCTTCTCAAAGCTAGAACAAACTATCCTAAAATTTGTATGGAACCGCAAAAGACCTCGATAGCCAAAGTAATATTGAAGAAGAAATCCAAAACTGGAGGATTCACAATCCCAGACTTTGGCTTCTCCTACAAAGCAGTAACCATCAAGACAGTATGGTATTGGCACAAAAACAGACACATAGACCAATGGAACAGAATTGAGAACTCAGAATCGGACATATGAATGTATGGCCAACTGATCTTTGACAAAGCGAGACAGAGTATCCAATGGAAAAAAGACAGCCTCTTTAACAGATGGAGCTAGGAGAACTGGACAGCAACATGCAGAAGAACGAAAATAGATCACTTTCTCATACCATACACAAAAATAAACTCAAAATGGGTAAAGGACCTGAACGTGAGACAGGAAACCATCAAAACCCTAGAGGAGAAAGCAGGNCAATGCTCATGGATCTGAAGAATATGGCTGAAATGTTATCACTACTCAAAGCAAACTACACAATCAATGCAATTCCAATTAAAATTGCAGCAGCATTCTTCTCAAAGCTAGAACAAACTATCCTAAAATTTGTATGGAACCGCAAAAGACCTCGATAGCCAAAGTAATATTGAAGAAGAAATCCAAAACTGGAGGATTCACAATCCCAGACTTTGGCTTCTCCTACAAAGCAGTAACCATCAAGACAGTATGGTATTGGCACAAAAACAGACACATAGACCAATGGAACAGAATTGAGAACTCAGAATCGGACATATGAATGTATGGCCAACTGATCTTTGACAAAGCGAGACAGAGTATCCAATGGAAAAAAGACAGCCTCTTTAACAGATGGAGCTAGGAGAACTGGACAGCAACATGCAGAAGAACGAAAATAGATCACTTTCTCATACCATACACAAAAATAAACTCAAAATGGGTAAAGGACCTGAACGTGAGACAGGAAACCATCAAAACCCTAGAGGAGAAAGCAGGGAACAACCTCCTGGACCTCAACCCCAGCAATTTCTTACTTGACACATCCCCAAAGGCAAGGGAATCAAGAGCAAAAATGAACTATTAGGACCTCATCAAGATTAAAAGCTTCTGCATGGTAAAGGAAACAATCAATAAAACTAATAGGCAACCGACAGAATGGGAAAAGATAGTTGCAAATCACATATCAGATAAAGGATTAGTATCTGAAATGTACAAAGAACTCACCAAACTCCACACCTGAAAAACTAGTAATCCAGTGATGAAATGGGCAGAAGACATGAACTGACACTTCTCCAAAGAGGACATCCAGACACATGATGCTCAGTGTCCCTCATCATCAGGGAAAAACAAATCAAAACCACACTGAGATACCACCTCACGCCGGTCAGAGTGGCTAAAATGAGCAAATCAG
>NW_027530889.1:5154-129677 GCF_008692635.1 Crocuta crocuta
AAAAAAAAAAAAAAAAGAAACGGATCCCATCACAAATGCACAAAAAAACATAAAATACCTGGAAATAAACGTAACCAATGATACAGGAGATCTGTATGATGAAAACTATAGAAAACTTAGGAAGGAAATTGAAGAAGACACAAAGAAATGGAAAAACATTCAATGCTCATGGATCTGAAGAATATGGCTGAAATGTTATCACTACTCAAAGCAAACTACACAATCAATGCAATTCCAATTAAAATTGCAGCAGCATTCTTCTCAAAGCTAGAACAAACTATCCTAAAATTTGTATGGAACCGCAAAAGACCTCGATAGCCAAAGTAATATTGAAGAAGAAATCCAAAACTGGAGGATTCACAATCCCAGACTTTGGCTTCTCCTACAAAGCAGTAACCATCAAGACAGTATGGTATTGGCACAAAAACAGACACATAGACCAATGGAACAGAATTGAGAACTCAGAATCGGACATATGAATGTATGGCCAACTGATCTTTGACAAAGCGAGACAGAGTATCCAATGGAAAAAAGACAGCCTCTTTAACAGATGGAGCTAGGAGAACTGGACAGCAACATGCAGAAGAACGAAAATAGATCACTTTCTCATACCATACACAAAAATAAACTCAAAATGGGTAAAGGACCTGAACGTGAGACAGGAAACCATCAAAACCCTAGAGGAGAAAGCAGGGAACAACCTCCTGGACCTCAACCCCAGCAATTTCTTACTTGACACATCCCCAAAGGCAAGGGAATCAAGAGCAAAAATGAACTATTAGGACCTCATCAAGATTAAAAGCTTCTGCATGGTAAAGGAAACAATCAATAAAACTAATAGGCAACCGACAGAATGGGAAAAGATAGTTGCAAATCACATATCAGATAAAGGATTAGTATCTGAAATGTACAAAGAACTCACCAAACTCCACACCTGAAAAACTAGTAATCCAATAAAACTAATAGGCAACCGACAGAATGGGAAAAGATAGTTGCAAATCACATATCAGATAAAGGATTAGTATCTGAAATGTACAAAGAACTCACCAAACTCCACACCTGAAAAACTAGTAATCCAGTGATGAAATGGGCAGAAGACATGAACTGACACTTCTCCAAAGAGGACATCCAGACACATGATGCTCAGTGTCCCTCATCATCAGGGAAAAACAAATCAAAACCACACTGAGATACCACCTCACGCCGGTCAGAGTGGCTAAAATGAGCAAATCAGGAGGCTCTAGATGCTGATGAGGATGTGGAGAAATGGGCACCTTCCTACACTGTTGGTGGGAATGTAAACTGGTGCAGCCCTCTGGAAAAGAGTATGGAGGTTTCTCAAAAAATTAACAAGAGAACTCCCCTATGACCCAGTAGCACTGCTAGGAATTCATCCAAGGGATACAGGAGTGCTGAGGCATAGGGGTACATGGACCCCAATGTTCATAGCAGCACTCTCAACAATAGCCAAAACATGGAAAGAGCCTAGTGTCCATCAACTGATGAATGGATCAAGAAGATATGGTTTATCTATATAATGTAATACTACATGGCAATGAGAAAGAATGAAATCTGGCCATGTGTAGCAACATGGATGGAACTTGAGGGTGTTATGCTGAGTGAAATAGGTCAGGAAGAGAAGGACAGATACCATATGTTTGCATTTATAGGTGGATTAGGAGGAACTTAAAGGATGACAATGGGGGAGATGAAGGGGAAAAAATAGTTGTGGAGAGGGAGGGAGGCACACCATGAAAGACTCTTGAATGCTGAGAACAAACTGAGGGCTGATGGGGGCTGGGAAGAGGGGAAAGAGGGTGATGGGCAAGGAGGAGGGCACTTGTTGGGGTGAGCACTGGGTGTTATATGGAAATCAAGTGGACAATAAACTATTAAAAAGAAAAAGGAAAAGAAACTAGAAAAGGCAAGGAGATTCTCCGCTAGAGCCCACAGAAGGGAACACAGCTCAATCAGCACCTTGATTTTAGTCCAATGAGTCCTACAGAACTAAAAGATAATCAATTTGTGTTGTCATAAGTAAAAAAAAAAGATATTGAGAATTACACACATAAAAACATGCATTTCTTTAGGACTTCTTCATATATTACTTAACTACAGAATTTTCTCTCAGATTTTTCCCCAAGTTAAATTATAAGATCCTGAACTAGGGGCGCCTGGGTGGCTTAGTCGGTTAAGTGTCCGACTTTCGCTTAGGTCATGATCTCGCGGTTCGTGGGTTCGTGCCCCCCGTCGGGCTCTGTGCTGACTGCCGGCTCAGAGCCTGGAGCCTGTTTCAGTCTGTGACTCCCTCTCTCTCTGACCCTCCCCTCCTCATGCTGTCTCTCTCTCTCTCCTAGAAATAAATAAAACATTTAAAAAAAAATTAAAAAAAAAAAAGATCCTGAACTAATACATGCTCTTCAGCCTTCTTGGTAATGGCATGCATAATAAATGTTTATTGAACAATGAGTAAAAATGCCTGGGATAGAGGACAGTATTATAGCTACAATGAGGGCTCAAGCTCCAGTAACAGTAAAACAAGTTTTGGAATGACTGAAGGTAATTTGTTATCATCTCTATGTTATAGCATACTGTAATTTTGGATAACTCAAATTTCTTAGACAACTTTCAGAATTTGTTACATTCTCAAGCATTTAATATTAAAGATTTCTAAATTCACTAAATCAATGATATACTGGGGAAAGTAAACGTTTTCATTTATCTAAGTGTACATATAACAATCACTGCTTTAATATTAAAACTATTGAGGTCAATTAATTATTAAATGCACCAACAAAATTGGAGGCTTGAAAGGAAAACTTCCAGACTCTTTTTAAAAAATTTTTTTTAATGTTTTATTTATTTCTAGGAGAGAGAGAGAGAGACAGCGTGAGCAGGGGAGGGTCAGAGAGAGAGGCAGTCACAGACTCTGAAACAGGCTCCAGGCTCTGAGCTGGCAGTCAGCACAGAGCCCAACGCAGGGCTCGAACCCACGAACCACGAGATCATGACCCTTAAAGTCGGACACTTAACCGACTAAGCCACCCAGGCGCTCCTCTTCCAGACTCTCTCTATGAAGCCAGTATTACCTTGATTCCAAAACCAGACAAAACCCCACTAAAAAGGAAATCTATAGATCAATCTCCCTGATGAACATGGATGCAAAAATCCTCAACAAGATATTAGCCAACCAGATCCAACAATACATTAAAAAAATTATTCACCACGACCAAGTGGGATTTAAACCTGGGATGCAGGGCTGGTTCAATATCCACAAAACAGTCAATGTGATTCATCACATCAGTAAAAGACAAGAACCACATGATCCTATCAATAGATGCAGATAAAGCACTTGACAAAATACAGCATCTTTTCTTGATAAAAACCTTCAAGAAAGTAGAGATGGAAGGATCATATCTCGAGATCATAAAAGCCATATATGAAAGACCAACGCTAATATCATCCTCAATGGGGAAAAACTGAGAGCTTTCCCCCTAAAGTTAGGAACAAGACAGCGATGTCCACTTTTGCCACTGTTATTCAACATAGTATTGGAAGTCTTAGCCACATCAATCAGACAACACAAAGAAATAAAAGGCGTCCAAATCTTCCAGGAGGAGGTCAAACTTTCACTCTTTGCAGATGACATGATACTCTATATGGACAACCAAAGATTCCACCAAAAAAACCTGCTAGAACTGATCCATGAATTCAGCAAAGTGGCAGGATATAAAATCAATGCACAGAAATCAGTCGCATTCCTATACACCAACAATGAAGCAACATAAAGAGAAATCAAGGAATCGATCCCATTTACAATTGCACCCAAAACCATAATACACCTAGAAATAAATCTAATAACCAAAGAGGTGAAAAATCTATACACTGAAAACTATAGAAAGCTTATGAAAGAAACTGAAGATGACACACACAAAAAAGGAAAAATATTCCATGTTCCTGGATAGGAAGAACAAATACTGTTAAAATGCCAATACTATGCAAAGCAATCTACATATTCAATGCAATCCCTATCAAAATATTAGCATTCTTCACAGAGCTAGAACAAACTATTGTAAATTTGTATGGAACCAGAAAAGACCCTGAATAGCCAAAGCAATCTTGAAAAAGAAAACCAAAGCAGGAGCATCACAATCCCGGACTTCAAGCTGTATTATGAAGCTGTAAGTATCAAGACAGTATGGCACTGGCACAGAAACAGACACTCAGATCAACGGAACAGAATAGATAACCCAGAAATGGACCCACAATGTATGGCCAACTAATCTGTGACAAAGCAGGAAAGAATATCCATTGGAATAAAGACAGTCTCTTCAGGAAGTGGTGCTAGGAAATCTGGACAGCGATATGCAGAAAAATAAATCTGGACCACTTTCCTACACACAGAAAAATAAACTCAAAATGGATGAAAGACTTTTATGTATGACAGGAAGCCTCAAAATCCTCAAGGAGAAACCAGGCAAAAACCTCTTTAACCTTGGCTGCAGCAATTACTTACTCAACACATCTCCAGAGGTAAAATGAACTAGTGGGACCTCATCAATATAAAAAGCTTCTGCACAGTGAAGGAAACAAACAGCAGAACTCAAAGGCAACCAATGGAATGGGAGAAAATATTTGCAAATGACATATCAGAAAAAGGGCTAGTATCCAAAATCTATAAAGAACTTATCAAACTTAGCACCAAATAATCTAGTGAAGACATGGACAAAAGACACGAATAGATACTTCTCTAGAGAAGACATCCAGATAGCCAACCAACACATGAAAAAATGCTCAACATTACTCATCATCAGGGAAATACAAATCAAAACTGCAATGAGATACCATCTCACACCTGTCAGAATAGCTAACGTTAACAACTCAGGTAACAACAGATATTGTCAAGGATGCCGAGAAAGGGGATCTCTTTTGCACTGCTGGTGGGAATGCAAACTGGTGCAGCCACTCTGGAAAACAAAATGCAAGCTCTTCAAAAAATTAAAAATAGAACTACCCTATGACCCAGCAATTGCACTACGAAGTATTTATCCAACGGATACAGGTATGCTGTTTCAAAGGGGCACATGCACCCCAGTGTTTATAGCAGCACTATCAACAATAGCCAAAATATGGAAAAAGCCCAAATATCCATCGATGGATGAATCAATAAAGAAGATGTGGTATATGTATACAATGGAGTATTACTCGGCAATCAGAAAGAATGAAATCTTGGTTTGCAGCTACGTGGATGGAACTAGAGGGTATTATGCTAAGCGAAATTAGTCAAAGACAAATATCCTATTACTTCACTCATGTGAGGGTTTTAAGATACAAAACAGATGAACACAAGGGAAGGGAAGCAAAATAATATAAAAACAGGGAGGGGAAAAACATGAGAGACTCTTAAAGGACATTAAGGAATCTACTCCTGAAATCACTCTTGCACTATATGGTAACTTGGATGTAAATTAAAAAAATAAATTAAATTTAAAAAATTGGAGGCCTGAAATGGAAGCAGGAATCTAAAAAGCCCAACTTTTTTTTTTTGTTTTTTTTTTTACTTTTCACAAATGGAAATTGACTTTTTTTTTTTCTTTCGGAAAAAACCATATAGGAAATGAGAGGAAAGAGCTAACATATCAGAAAGACATATTTTCACATGTTTTAACTTAGCATTGAATATGATGATGAATATAGATATTCAAATGTCCTAATTCTATGCTATGTGGGGAAACATACTGTTCTAGTACCATGAAGCTTTCAGGTAGCATCTTAGTGACTTTTCTTCCTTTACATGAATGACTTTATAAACAATGTTGAAGAATACTTAATAATAACACCAAATACAAAGAACTGAGGAATTGACTTTGTACTCGTTGGTTGGCCAAGATCCTAGAAATCCACATGATCTACCAAACTGGAAGCAAAAGAAAAAGAATTTGGCTTTTGGTTATATTAAGAAGCTACCTAGATTTCTCAATGATTTATTCAACAAACATATACTGAATGCCTACCGGGTGCCAGTTACTGAGGTGACAATGAGGACTGACAAGGTCTCTCTTTAAAAAGGAAGACAGACATTCAATAATTGCATACAAATAATCTCATTACAGTAATGTAGTACTGTGCCCTTCTCAATCTATGTCTTCAATCTATGAATGACTACGATATCATGATGCTGGCTAGGGTGAGGTAAGGAGAGTGAATTATGTAACAGGTAATAAGAATTTGTAATGAAACATGAAGTAAAAAAGAACTTCTAGGAATGCCTTGATTTGTCTTGAACTTTCTACACAGTAAAAGAAAACTAGAGTTCAATAAGTAAGGGACTAGGCTGAAAAGAAGCTGGTGAGGCAAGCAGGAATAGATTGAGGACCCTTTTAATCTCTAAACGGATGGCAGAGTGGGGGGGGGGGCTGGGGCTTCATTCTAGAAGTTAGTTCACCAGATCGCACAGAGTTTCAAAGGTCATTTAAGGATTTTGGATTTAGAAGTTAGAAAAGAATTAGTGGTTAATAATTAGTTTAGGTCCTTCACTGGGATTAAAGTTTGGCCTTAGGTAATTCAGTAAATTGGTTTCTGAAAATGGTTGGAGAATTCTTTAAAGGGAAAAGATGAATAATTTCAGGCTGTTTTGCTTTAAAAGTTGAGATGTAAGTATAATTCATTTATTGAGCACTCCTATGCACAATGTAATTCATTTCCGAATAGCACCCACATTCCCTTGAAATCTAAGGTCTTTCTAAACTGACAGGGAAAGCGGGGGTGACTACAGAGGGGAGCAGAGACATAAATGGCAAAGGTACTGTTTTAGAACATAACTATAGACTTTTGAGAGCCCTTAGCAACTTTCCAGGAACATCCTCACACCCTTTCCACTTTGATAACTAATACATTTCAGTGTAGTTTCAAAGGAAGTCTTTAGGCCTACTCTTCCCCATCATTTTCAACCCTAGACTATAACTCCATGTGATGAGGTTTAACATCATTATAAATGTAAGCTGGATGAATATACCATCAGTATCTCAAATTAGATAATGGATAAAGAGCCAATAAATACAAAATTTATCTTTGACTTTTTATACTTTGCCTCTTTATTTTTTTTTAATGTTTATTTATTTCTAGGAGAGAGAGAGAGACAGCGTGAGCAGGGGAGAGTCAGAGAGAGAGGGAGTCACAGACTGAAACAGGCTCCAGGCTCCGAGCTGGCAGTCAGCACAGAGCCCGACGCGGGGCTCGAACCCACGAACCACGAGATCATGACCTAAGCGAAAGTCGGACGCTTAACCGACTAAGCCACCCAGGCGCCCCACTTTGCCTCTNCCCCAGCCTTTTTTTTTTTTTTTAATTTTAATTCCAGTATAGTTAACACACAATGTAATATTAGTTTTGGGTGCACAATATAGTGATTTAACAATTCTATACAGTACTCAGTGTTCACTGTGATAATAAATCTATCTTTTATTTAAAATGAGGCATATTCTAAAATCCCACAAAGTCAAACCCTGAGAATAAGCTGACCCATAAAATAGTACTTGCCTTAAAACAGAATATAAGTGACTGCTCTGTAACTGAAAAAAGAAAAGCAAAAAAAAAAAAAAAACATATATTATGTCTTTGGATTAAATCCAANCTTTTTTAAAAAAAAATATTTATTTATTTATTTAGGACTAAGCAATTACACTTTTTTTTTTTTTTTTTGGTGTATTCCTAATGCTGTGCCNAATTCTATACAGTACTCAGTGTTCACTGTGATAATAAATCTATCTTTTATTTAAAATGAGGCATATTCTAAAATCCCACAAAGTCAAACCCTGAGAATAAGCTGACCCATAAAATAGTACTTGCCTTAAAACAGAATATAAGTGACTGCTCTGTAACTGAAAAAAGAAAAGCAAAAAAAAAAAAAAAGCAAAGAATGCTTATAAATAATTGAAACTGTTCAAATTCATTTGTTATTCTAAATTAAAAAAGAAAAATTCTCATGTTTTATCATTTTGGAAAATCAGTCAACTATGAAACAACACCTCAATATTAAAAATGGACATATCAGGAGGGAAGCTAGACAAAGGGTACATAAGACCTCTCCATACTACCATCACAACTTCTTGTGAATCTAAAATTATTTGAAAATAAAAGGTTAACAAAGCATATCTGAGGTGCATTAACACAGACCAAACACACTGGCCTGAAAGATTACTTATTTTAATCAATGGGGAATTTGGTGGTGAAATAAGACAAAAAACTTAAAACAATGAAATCCAGAGTGAACTTTTACAACAGAAGTAATATACAATCATGGAAAAAGAATTTAAAGCATCAGGTTCAACTATTGGCTCAGGTCTACCACCCACTTGCTGGATGACCTTAGACAACATCACTTAATCTTTCATGAGTACTGTGAAAAGCAAATAAGATATATGAAGTAAAGTTTGTAAACTGTAAAACCTTGTACAAATGCTAACCATTAATTCAAATTTCCCACCCTTAATTCTTTTTTGTAAAGGGCTGCCTTCATTTTCTATAATGTATTCTTTCAATGGAACAAGAACGCAATTTAAAAATGGTATTCAAACAAGGAAATACAGCAACTCAGTTTATTACATGCAGATTCTTCTGCATTGTTGCTAACAGTTCACTGGTCCAAAATTACTAAAATATTTAAAAAACTATACATTATGTAAACAAAACATAAATAACACAGCATAGTTCTTTGTACATATAGTTTAGTACAGGTTGTTAGGATTTAGGAATATGTACAATTTTACAACTTGAACTGCATTTTCACAATGCATAAATATATATATGTTTGTGTGTGTATATATATATACACACACAAACATATATATATATTTATTTATATTTATACAGAAACAAAAACAAGATTTCACTAATGACACAGAATACCAACACACTGTCATAGCCCAAGTTCAAGAAGAAACATGTCAATGCAAGTGTGAAAGAGCTACCCTACTCCACACTAGTGAAACTTGACTTTGTCCAATTTATGCAATACAGACAGGTAGATGCTGTCTATTTTAAACAACTTTTGAAAACATACTCATACCAAAGAGTGAAATGGAACAGATCTTTTCCTCTCAAAGGCAACAAAGCCTAGTTGCAAGCTAATGAAAAGATACATTAAAACATACAGAACTATGTATGTTTTCAACAGCATAATAAAGTTAAAATTTTTATGGGAGTCAAAACAATGCCCCATTATTTAAAAACTGGCTCATTTAGTCTAAATTCAAGATGCAGCTGTGTCGGGCTTCTCTAAGTCAGATGAGTGAAAAGCAGGGAAGACAGAGGCAGGATTTCGACTAGCAGATACAACAATTTGAGAGAGAGATGAAGAGAGAGAAGGAACCTTAGATGCTGGAGGATTTATGGTATTCAAAATTGCTCCTTCTGGGCTAACCAACAATTTTTTGACTGGTGTGTCCAGATGAAATACTGATGTGCTACTTGGCAGTGGAGGATTAGTAGAGCAAATAGCAGAAACCAAAGATGTCTTAGCCAAAAGAGTAGCTGGAGGAGACTTAATTACTGAAGTCAATGACACTGTTGGTGTGGGAAGTGAAACAGAAACTTTAGCATTTGTGTTTGTGATCTGTGGTGTTGTATGTACTGTGGGTAGAGGACTGACATTCCCAAGAGAGTTTACAATGTTTGTAGAACTTAGAGAATGCTTTACAGGCTGCCTACTTAAAGAATTATTTGATGCTACTGTGATCTTCTGAGCAGGATTATCTACTGATACAGCTGGAAGGCCTTGGCCACTGTTAAGAATTAAGGGAGGCCCATATTTTGGATTAGTAGATATAAGAAGAACATGGCTGCCAGCTCCAAGACCTTGCGGTGGAACAATAAACCGGGTTCCGTTAATCATGATCTGAGTGCCAGGGGCCAAAGGTGTACTGGTGTTGATAACTATTTTTTGCTGAATATAAGGTTCACTGAACTGACCCCCTATCACACTATTTACATTTGATGGTGCTGTAACAGTGTGAATGGCAGAGCCACCTGGGGCAGAACTGTAACTGGAGGTTGATTTTACTAAAGCAGAGGACATTTGCTGGTTTGGCAGAGAAGCAAAATTGGAAATATTAATTATTTTACCTAGATTTTGTGAAAGGGATGGCAATTCAGTTTGAGGTTTATTTGTGTTTATATTTGTTGGCACTGTAGTTAAAATCCCTGGTGACTGAAACTGGACAGAAGTCCGAGACTGTCTTTTAGAAAGAGATATAGAACATGTGGCTCCTGGTACAGTTGCCACTTGTGGAACTGTGTTGATTATTTTAGGGGATACAGTCACAGGTGTAGGTAAGGCAACAGTAACAGGGATCTGCAAAGCTGATGTCAAACATTTAGGAGACACTGTTGGTTGTGTAGTTGAAATCAGAACAGATGATGCAAGATGTCCTGTTTTCACAGTTGATATAGCCACAGTGTTTCCGAGATTTGATGTGCAAAGTCTATTTGACAAAATAGGCATAATTCTTGAAGAGGTATCATTTCCACTGACTAAAACAGGAGGTCGTGTCCCAACTGAAGCAGAGGTTGAGGTCACTGAAAGAGAACCCAAAGACAGGTTTGCTCCTGTTACTGAAAACATGTTTACTGCTCTTGCTGCAGAAACCACTGATTCATTAAGAGGAGTAATATTTTGACTCACAAAATTTGAGCTTACTGGAATTGAATTACCACTTGTTGACAATGGCAAAACATAGCCCTTGGTACTTTTTTCTTCTCCTTTTGGGATTACATTTTGCATGTTAATCGATGGTATGGCTGGAACACTGCCTGAAGTGTTTACAATTGCTTGACCTATGTTTAGTCCAATTTTCACATCTTTTATCTGAGATACAGTTGGTGATGAATTTATTTTTATTGGTGCTCCCACTGTTGATGGAATTAGTACTATCTGGGGTTGTTCTGGAGTCTTAACAAACATTTTATTCAAGGGGGGAGAAAGAGTTTGTTTTATTGGTTCTGCCACAATAGTTGAAGTGCCACTGGGAATTGGAGCATTAATAAAAACTAATTTCTGGGCAGAAACACCTGTAGATGTTGGTGCAGGTGTCACATTAATTGCAGTTCCACTGCTAGAAGGAAGAACAGATGGAGCAGACACCAGCATAAGTTTGTTAAGTGCAGTCTCACTGATCACATCACCATTTGTGACTGCTGTTGCTTCTGACCTTGTAACGGGGAAACTTTTTGTGAAACAGTCTACCTGTTGTTGCTCATTTGGAGAATGAATAACATTTGTACTGGTTTGTCCAAAACTTCCTGTTGATATGCTAATAACACTTACTGAATTATTTGCTGTTGATGTTAGAGTGCCAGAAGAAAGAGAGGACTTTAAGGGAGAACAAGGCATATGTGAAGCTTTATCGATCATGTGGCCCAAATTACTACTGCAGGAAGGTTGGCCTACTATAAGCTTGCGATTCTTTCCCACTGATGGATTAAAGCCAGCTGAAATGGAATCAGAAGTTGGTGTTTGGCTAAAAGATGGGAGATTAGATGTAGTAGTCATTCCAACTGAGGGTGAAAAAATAGAGGATGATGAAGTTGTTGATTTGGGTACCAGAAATGCCTGAAGCTGAGGAGCAAAAGTAAAAACTGAACTTGAAGATAAGCTATTAGGTGAATTTTGATCTGGACTGGTCTGTACTTTTACAACTCCAGTGTTCCCACCTCGTGTCCTAACAAGAATTGACTGTGAATCTCTTATACACACAGTTTTCAGTTCTTGCTTTAATTCAGAAGAATCAGCGGTTTGTTGTGCAAAAGAGTTGAGGGAACTACCAGGATTTGTAGATCCACTTAGTGTTGTTGCTGATAACAGAGGCTGAACTGTTGAGGAAATGGTGGATGAAACAATGGGCTGGGAAAACGTGGCCGCTGAAACCGCATTCTTGACTCTTCCTGACTCACTCTGGCTAATCTTAACTGGTGGTGTTAATAAATTACTTATGGAGGTTACAGGCGACAAAAGCTGTGGCCTATCACTACTCACATTTGACAAAGGTGTAATTGTCTTATTGAAAAGTATATTGGGTAGCTGGGTAGAAACACCTCCTGCTGAACTGACAAGAACTGATGCTAAAGAAGAGTTTACATTTGCTGTCTGTGGGAAAGATGAACAGTGTTGTTCTATACCTTTCTGTTGAAGTGGCGGTATTTCTTTTGCAACTGCTTTCCCTTCCTTGTGCTGAATCACAAAATTCTTAGGCAGAATGAGAACCTGTTGCATGATTTTTTCTCCTGTTTTAGAATCTAGCAGAGGTTGCATCTGAATCTTTACAGAACTGTTATGGAGATCAATAGGCAACCACTGGCCACAGGGCACTTTGTATACCATTTGTAAAGGACCTTTTGTACTGGTGTGGCAGGTCAATGTTGGCTTTATAGGACTTGCTTCTGGAGGAGATATAACTGGTTTTTCCACAGCAGGAGCAGGTCTACCCGTGGAAGGGGGCAGTTGATTTGTTAAGGTCACTTTGTTCCCAATATTCTTTGCAAGCAAGGCCTGAATAGGTTTGGTCCCTTTCTGGAAAACAGATACTGGTGTTGAATCCATTGAGGCAAATGATTCTGGAAACAGTGGCTCTGTATGCTTTAATTCATTCAAATAGTCAATCTGCATCTCACCTTCTGCATTCTCAACTGTTGTCTCATTTGTGCTTAACTTTGCTTTCTTCCTTGGGGAAAGCTCTTTTGTGCTATCATCCAGATAATTAGTTTGTTTTGACTGTCGTTTAAGTGTTTTAGGCAGTATCTTTGCAATATCTTTAGAAGGCAATTCTTTTTTCAACAACTTGCTTCTGGCCATAGGAAAATCTATTTCAGACAGTTTCATGTCATCTGAAAATTATAAAAGCAAGCATTGTGTTTAAATAAAACAACAACTGAATAGCAATAATAAGACCAATTATAAAAAAGCAAGTCAAACTTTGAACTGGCAATTTGTTAAGAAATCTACCATAAGATGATTTAAAAGTCTCAGCACCCTGATTGGAAAATTAAGGTACGGTGATTTTTGAAATGGCAATCTCGATAGCATAACCATTCTCGACTATGTATTAATGCCAGAATTATTTTTGTTCAAACTCTGCTAATTCTGCTGCCAATACAAACACAAAGGAAAATTTACATCTCTTAAAGAGATACTCAAGCCAGCAATTAGAGCTCAGAATTTAGATGTGAAAAGGAATACAGACTAGTTCTTTTCTTCCAGATAAGGAAATCTGTGAAATCAAAGACAGATGGTTCTCCATTCTAATTTTCAGAGACTCTAAAGGAGTTTCTGGGGTTAATTACTCCTAAAGTAAAAAATTTATGTTCATATCAGTCAAATTAGGTTGATGAGCAGCTACTCTTTTTCAAGCTACTCTTTTTCAAGTCACCAAGGACGTGAAAAACAACAGGTTAAAAAATTACTAACCACAAATTTTCACACTAACCTTTTATATAACAACTAAAGAAAGTTATTTAACTAGTTTTACAGAATAATATAATCTGATAAACTGAAATGAATTACAGATAATCTAATCTAGCCCTTATTAGAATGATATATCCACTCTGGGGTCTCATTAGGCCATCAATATTGGCCATTCCTCATAAAAAAGTCTTCACAGAGTAGGGACTTGTCAAGTTCTCTTTAAATCAAACATCAAAAACAGTGCTTCAAAAATAGTAATAATAAAAAGAAGATGATGAACTTATTTTAGAGGGACTGTACATCAAAGATCTGTGGTCCATAATGAGCAAAGACATGCCTATAGTTTGGAGGCAGGCACTGACTCCAGAAACTCCTAGAAATGTAATGATTCTGAGGAACCTTTATAAGGACACAGGATACCTTCAAAACATGGGAGATTTTCTTAGTCAATACACATCATTAACCAGATTATCCTTTACCTCCACATAAGATACTAAAACTTCTCTTTGTGGTTTTAGTGTTGATTTAAAGAAAGTTTTAATACCCACCTGAATCAAAGTTATCTTTCTCCAGAATATCTAGATGTTCTGTCACCTCTAGAGACTTGCTAATTTCTACTTTAGGAGATTCTTTTCCAGGATCTCCTTCACTTTCATCAGTAGTCCATAGTTCTCTAGTAAATTTATCATGATCAGGCTGTCTTCTGAAATCATCATAGTCTTTCTTTAGGCGGCTCCTGAAATAAAATGCCCAACAGAACAAACAACACATACATCTTAAAATCATGGAAGCTAAACTTTTAATATTTTAAACTTTATTTTGAAATATTTTCAATTAAGTCACTAAAAGCTATGTTTTAATCTCAGTTGTGTCTAAGATGCTTGGTTCAGTCTTGCCAACAATTATCATTAAAGAAGAGAAAACCGAGGGGGTAGGTATAAGAAACTGAAAAGGATTATATTTATAATTGCAGAATAGAGTGTTTCAACATACCACCAATTTGTCTTTCTAAATGCTGCTGTTAGACCTATTAAATGAGAGAAAGGTAATTTTTTTCTAGCTGCATAGACAGAAATAGATTTGAAATAGTTTTAGGATTACTGATTATAATATAGTAAAAAAGGCCATTTAAAAAAGTTAATCAAATCTTACGTACTTTACCATAAAACTAACAGAAGTACCAAATGAATTCAGTAAAGTTGCAGGATACAAAATTAATACCCAGAAATTGGTAGTATTTCTATACATTAATAACAAAGTAGCAGAAATAGAAATTAAGAAAACAATTTCATTTACAATTGCACCAAAAAGAATGAAATATCTAGGAACAGGCTTAACCAAGAGGTGAAAGACATGTACTCTAAAAAGATTAAAACACTGAGTAAAGTAAGTGAAGATGACACAATTGGAAAGATATCCTATGCTCATGGGTTGGAAGAATATCATTAAATGTCCATACTGCCCAAAGGAACCTACAGATTCAAGGCAATCACTATAAAAATACCAACAGCTTTTTTCACAAAACTAGGGTAAATAGTACTAAAATTTGTATGGAACTACAAAGACCCTGAATTGCCAAAACAATCTTGAGAAATAATAACAAAGCTATAGGTATCACAATTCCAGGTTTCAAGATATACTACAAAGCTGCAGTAATCAAAACAGTAGGGTATTGGGGCGCAGGGTGGCTCAGTCGGTGAAGCGTCCAACTTTGGCTCAGGTCATTACCTCACAGGTTGTGGGTTCGAGTCCCATGTTGGGCTCTGTGCTGACAGCTCAGAGCCTGGAGACTGCTTCAGATTCTTTAAAAAAATTTTTTTAATGTTTTATTTATTTATGAGAGAGAGAGGGAAAGAGGGAGAGAGAGAGACAGCGTGAGCAGGGGAAGGTCAGAGAGAGAGGGAGACACAGAATCCGAGCCTGGATTCTGTATGTCCCTCTCTCTCTGCCCCTCCTTTGCTCACTCTCTTGCTCTCACTCTCACAAATAAACATTAAAAAAAAAATAGTATGGTACTGACACAAAAACAGACATATAGATCAAGGGAATAGAATAAAGCCCCAGAAATACACCCACACTTAAAAACTCTTAGAAGAGAAGCCATAAAAATCTTAGAAGAGAACATAGGCAGTAATTTCTCTAACATCAGCATGGCAACATTTTTCTAGATTTGTCTTAAAAACAAGGGAAACAGAAGTAAAAAATGAACTACTGGAACTAAACAAAAATAAAAAGCTTCTGCACAGTGAAGGAAACAATCAACAACACAAAAAAGCAACCTAATGAATGGAAAAAGATATTTGGAAATAATATGTACAACAAAGGGTTACTAACCAAAACATATAAAGAACATATACAACTGAACACCAAAAAGCAAACAATCTGATTAAAAAAATGGGCAGAAGACATGAATCGACATTTTTCTAAAGATGACATATAGATGGCTAAGAGACACATGAAAAGATGCTCAACATCACCAGAGAAACACAAATCAAAACTACAACAAGATATCACCTTACATCTGTCAGAATGGCTAAAATAAAAAAGTTAAGAAGTAACAAGAGTTGGTGAGGATGTGAAGAAAAAGGGAACCTTGTACACTGTAGGTGGGAATGTAAATTGGTGCAGACATGGTAGAAAACAGTATGGAGGTTTCTCAAAAAATTAAAGATAGAAGCTTTGCACAGTGGCAGTATCATAGCCAATGAGGTTTATCTGAGGCACGATTATTACAAATTGAAAATTTTTCCCAATATCTTGCCAGGATGATATGAAATATAGTCAGCATTGGCAATTTTTGAAAAAAAAATTAGGGGCACCTGGGTGGCTCAGTTGGTTAAGCATCTGACTTCAGCTCAGGTCATGATCTCACAGTTCGTGGGTGCCAGCCCCGCGTCAGGCTCTGTGCTGACAGCCAGCTCAGAGCCTGGAGCCTGCTTCAGATTCTGTATCTCCCTCTCTCTGTGACCCTCCCTTGCTCATTCTGTCTC
Source organism: Crocuta crocuta (assembly GCF_008692635.1). NCBI lineage: Eukaryota > Metazoa > Chordata > Mammalia > Carnivora > Hyaenidae > Crocuta > Crocuta crocuta. Next base: position 21,601 of record NW_027530889.1, read on the forward strand.
TCTCTCTCAGAAATAAATAGAACATTTTTTAAAGAAAGAAAAAAATTTAAAAATAGAAATAACATATGCTCCAATAATTCCATTTCTGGGTGTTTGCCCAAAGAAAACAAAAACACTGTAAAGGAAATAAGCACCACTGTGCTCAGTGCAGCATTATTTACAATAGCCAAGCTTTGGAAGCAACCTAAGTGTCCATCGATAGACTAATGGATAAGGAAGACATATATATATATATATATATATGTATACAGACACACACGAGCATACACACACACACACACACACACACGCACACACACAGTTAATATTATACAGCCATGAGGAAGGATAAGATCTTGTCATTTGTGATAACATGGATGGACCCAGAGGATATTCTGCTAAGTGAAATAAGTCAGTCAGAAAAAGAAAAATACCATAAGATTTCACTCATATGTGAAATCTAAAATAACAAATGAATCACCAAATAACAAAAAAAAAAGCCCTGTAATACAGAGAACAAATTGATGGTTGCTGGAGGGGAAGGAGTGTGGGTGATGGACAAAATGGGTGAAGGAAAGTTGGAGATACAGGCTTCCAGTTTTGGAATGAATAAGTCACAAGAGTAAAAGGCATACCATAAGGAATATAGTCAATGATATTGTAATAGTGTTGTATGGTGACAGTAGCTACACTTTTGGTGAGCATATCATTATGCATATACATGTACACTTGAGACTACTATAACATTGTGTGCCACCTATACTCAAAACAAATTGTTTTAAAAAGTTAATCAAGAAATTCTAGGAAAACAGTGCCTACTATTTTTGACTTATACAGAGTACAGTAACAGAAAAAACCCTCATCATGTAATCCTGAGAGTAATCCTATCTAAATATTTCGATCTCACTAGAAACATTCTTTTTATTTAAGCACAGAGAAAGATCAAAAGTGACCCTTTCAGAGACACTTTCTATATAATAACATAACAGCTATGTTTACATAAAACTATGGAGAGATGAAAACATTTCCAAAGACACATAACTTAGACATCCTCTATTATTCCCCTTATTTTCAACTGAGTTTCTCTATTCTACTCCTAATCTTTACCTTAGTTCATTTTGTTTTTTAAAAAAATCTAGGGGCGCCTGGGTGGCTCCGTCAGTTAAGTATCTGACTCTTGATCTCGAGGTTTGTGGGACTGAGATCTGCATTGAGCTCTGCGCTGACAGCGGAGCCTGCTTGGGATTCTCTCTCTCTCTCTCTGTCCCTCCCCCTGCTCTTTCTCTCTCTCTCAAAATAAATAAATTGACATTAAGAAAAAATATGAACATACATTCTCCAATTTATTGATTTTTACTACAAATTCTTATTTGAGTATACTGAAGTTTAAGTCTCACTTGTGTCACTTAATAGCTGTAAGACTTAGGAGAAGCTCCTTAAACTTTTAAGTTTATTTTGAGAGAGAGAAAGAGAGACCGAGCAAATGAGTACGTGCAAGTAGGCGAGGGGCATAGAGAGTAAGGGAGAGAGAGAATCCCAAGCAGGCTCCTCGCTCAACACAGAGCCTGATGCAGGGCTCAATCTCATGACCGTGAGATCATGCCCTAAGCCAAAATCAAGAGTCAGATGATTTACCAACTGAGTCACCTAGGTGCCCAGCACCTTAAATTTTCTAGCATCAGTTTACTTTTTTGTATAATGGGGATAATAATAGTACTTACCTCACAGTATGTGTGGCAAATAAAATAACTATAAAGTTAATTTCCTTTTAGAAATATCTTCATGGGGGTTCTATGAAGTTCCTCCCTTCTCAGGCCTCTTATCTGTCTCAGCTGTTTTGTTTTATTTTATTTACAGGGAAAATAGAAGCTGGGGCGCCTGATAGCTCAGTCAGTTAAGCATCTGACTTCATGAGTTTGAACCCTGCATCGGGCTCTGCACTGACAGCTCAGAGCCTGGAGCCTGTTTCGGATTCTGTTTCCTTCTCTCTGGCCCTCCCCTGCTTAGAGTCTGTCTCTCTTTCTCAAAAAACAAAACAAAAAAACAACAACAAAAAAAAACAAAAAAACACCATCGTTAAAAAAAGAAGAAAATAGAAGCAGTCAGACAAGAACTTTCATATGCTCACATCTCATCTGCCACTTAAGACCTTCATCTGTACTCCTATTCTGTCTTCCTATTTAAGCGAATCCCTCCATTTATGCATCCTCTCTCCTCTATCCAAGGATTTAATTCTACCAAATGTCTCTTCCTTTTCCTGAGTCCATTTTTGCCTTTAGATCATTTTCACCCATATACAGAAACTTATTTCTCCATTAACTAAAACAAACAACAAAAAAAACGAAAGCACCCTCTCTTAACTGCAACTTGTCCTTCCAGCTACTGCCCTATTTCTTCGCTCCACTTTATGATAAAACTCCAGTTCCTCTCCTCTAATTCTCTTGAACAGACTCCTATGACTTTAACCCACTTCTTTACCAACACAGTTCATAAAGGTCATCAATGATTTCCGTGTTGCCAAATTCAAAATTAATTCTAAGGCTTCATCTTTTTCAATCCATCACAAGCAGTCCTCTTTTTTGAAATATTTTCTTTACCTGGCTTCCAAGACATCCCTCTTTCTCTTGGTTGTCCTACCTTCTCAGTCTCTTCTGTTAGTTCTATTCCTCTCTACCATCTCTAAATGTTGGAATGCTCCAGGGTTCAGTCTCTTTTTCTCTATCTATGCTCACAATCTAGGTGATTTCTACCAGTCTCACAGCTTAAATATAATCTATATCCTGATGACCCTAAATTTATGCCTCCAGTCTGGTTTATTCCCTTGAACAGGGACTCATATACTAAACTGTCTACTCAATTAAGCCCAATTAGATGTCTAAAAATCATACCAAACTCCACATGTTGAAATCCAAACTCTTGAATCCCTGCGCTGCAAACCTGCTACTCCTTTAGTTTCCCCTATGTAAACTAATGGCAATTCCATTATTCCAGGTGTTTAGACCAAAAATATTGAGCATCATCTTTTTATTCTTCTTCTTCTTCTTCTTCTTTTTGATACTCTATATCCAATGTTTAAGAAAATTCTACGAGTCTTACTTTCAGGATACATCCAGAATCCAACCAATCCTTGCCATCTGAATTGCTGTTGAGGAGCATCATGAAAAACAGGTGACCACTAATTGACCCATGAGCTGGACCCAAGCACTCAAAGGCTTCTTGTTCCCTCCCCTGCCCTGGAATGCAGGTTCTACTTGCCTTTCCTGCTCCCAGAACACAGCCTTGAGATACTGATGTGATGTTGAAAATACTCCTACACAATATATGTAATTGCATCTAGTTAAGGCCTATATGAACTTTTAAGATCTGGTGGGCAGGTACAGATATCCATTTGTCTTGCTGCTGTCCGAGAAAAGCCTCATCAAATGTGATTTCCCTTTACTTACTCAACCTTCCACCTGCACACCTGGAGTGGCCTTCTTCTTCCTTTGGTCTCTCCCTACCCTCTGACTACAGATGCCAGTTTCAGATTACACCAGAGAAACTCCTTAAGAGGGTTGCAAATCAATAACCACTATCCTGTTCCAAGCCACCATAATTTTTTTTAACCTGGATTATTGGTTTTTGTAACTGAGTTCCCTGTCGTCCCACTACAGTAATAACTAAACAGGCAGTGTGAGTACTTTAAAACATAAGTCAGATCATGTCCCTCCTCTGCTTGAAACTGTTCAATGGTGTCTTATATCAGGGTAAAAACAAAAGTCCTTAAAGACTTGTATGATCTGTTGCCTATACTTCTCTGATATCTTGACTCTTAGTCTTTTACTTCTCATTCACTCAGCTCTGGTTACACCTGTGTACTTTTCCCTATCCTCTAAATGCCACCCTCAGGGTTTCTGCATCTTCTTTTCCATCAGATATCCACATGGCTCTCTCTCTCATTTATTTCAGGTCTCTGTATGAATATCAACTCATCAGGAAAGCTTTCCCTGACAGTCTACAAAAGAGTAATCCAAATCAGGATCTCATCCAAACCAGGAATTTTCTATTCTTCTTAACTTATTTTTCTTCATAGCACATATCAGTAACTGACATTTTGAGTGTCTGTTTCTCCTGAGAATGTGCACCACAGATGAAGTCAGAAATCAATAATAGAAGGAAAATTGGAAAATACACAAATTTGTGGAAATTAAATAACACACTCTTAAACAACCAATGGATTAAAGAAATATAAGAAAAACTGGAAAATCCTTACAGATAAGGATTTTCTTATGGGAAATGAAATGGAAATGAAAACACAACATAGTAAAACAATGGGACACAGTGGAAAAAAAACAGTGCTAGGGGGAAATATAGAGCTATAAAGAAATGCTTACACTAAAAAACAAGAAACATCTCAAATCAACAACCTAACTTTATAACTTTAGGAATTCAAAAAAGAAAAACAAACTAAACCTAAAGCTAATGGAAGAAAGGAAATAAGATTATATCAGAGATAAACAATATAGAGAATAGAGAAACAATAGAGAAAAATCAATGAACCCAAAAGTTCCTTCTTTGAAAAAGATCAACAAAATTAACAAATCTTTATCTAGATCAACTTAGAAAAAAACAGAGAAGACTCAAATTTGGAAAATCAGAGATAAAATTGGGGCCATTACAACCAATCCCATAAAAATAAAAATAATTAGGGGCACCCAAGTGGCTCAGTCGGTTGAGCATCCGACTTCAACTCAGGTCATGATCTCATGGTTTGTGGGTTTGTGAGTTCAAGCCCCGTGTCGGGCTCTGTGCTGACAGCTCAGAGCCTGGAGCCTGCTTCAGATTCTGTGTCTCCCTCTCTCTAACCCTCTCCTGCTCACACTCTGTCTCTCAAAAATAAACAAACATTAAAAAAAAAAGAAAAAAATTATAAGAATACTTTGAAAAATGGGGGCGCCTGTGTGGCTTAGTCGGTTAAGCATCCGACTTTCGCTTAGGTCATGATCTCGCGGTTCGTGGGTTCGAGCCCCGCGTCGGGCTCTGTGCTGCCTGCCAGCTCAGAGCCTGGAGCCTGTTTCAGAGTCTGTATCTCCCTCTCGCTCTGACCCTCCCCTGCTCATGCGGTCTTTCTCTCTCTCTTTCTCTCCTAGAAATAAATACAAAATATTAAAAAAAAAAAAAAAAGAATACTTTGAAAAATGGTATGCCACCAAATTGGATAATTTAGATGAAATGGACAAATTTCTAAAGCCAAAAACCTACCAGGATTAAGTCACAAAGAAACAGAAAATCTGCATACACCTATAACTATTAAAGGAGAATGAATCAATAATTAAAGTCTCTCAACACAGAAAAGTCTGGATCTAATGCACTCACTGGTGAAGTCTACCGAACATTTAAAGAATTAATACCATTACCTTACAAAATTTTCACCAAAATGTGAAAAGCAAGAAACACTTCCTAATTTATTCTTTGAGGCCAGCATGCTAATGCCAAAGCCTGACAAGGGCACTACAAAAAATACTAAAGACAAGTATCACTTTTTTTTTCTGTTCACATTTTAACTCCAGTTAGTTAACAAATAGTGTTATATTAGTCAAGATGTAAAATATAGTGCTTTAACAATTCAATACATAATCCTGTTGCCCATCACTGCAAGTGCACTTCATAACTGCCATCACATATTTAACTCTTCCTCTACCCTCCTCCCCTCTGGTAACCACCAGTTTTTTCTCTATAGTTGAGTGTTTCTTGGTCTCTCTCTCTCTCTCTCTCAATATTGCTTATTTTGTTTCTCAAATTCTAAATGAGTGAAATCATATGGTATTTGTCTTTTTCTGACAGATTTCAATTAGCATTATACTCTCTAGCTCCATCCATATTACTGCAAATGACAAGATTTCCTTCTTTTTGACTGAAAAATACTCGTGTGTGTGTGTGTGTGTGTGTGTGTGTCTGTGTCTGCCACTTTTTCTTTATCCTTTCATCAATTAGTGAACACCTGGGATGCTTCCCTATCTTTGCTACTGTAAATAATGTTGCTATAACAAAGGGGTGTGTCTTTCACTTTGAGTTAATGTTCCTGTGGGTAAATACCCAGTAGTGTCATTGTTGGATCATCATTTTTTACTTCTTGAGAAGCTTCCATACTGTTTTCCACAGTACCTGCAAAAGTATGCATTCCCACTAACACTCTAAGCGGGTTCTCCTTTCTCTACAACCTTGTCAACACCCTTGTATCTAATGTTGATTTTAGCCATTTAGGTCATTGAAGTTTTGATCTGCATTTCCCTGAAGATAAGGGATGATGAACATCTTTTCATATGTCTGTTTGCTATCTGGACATTTTCTTTGGAGAAATGTCTGTTCATGTCTTCTGGCTATTACTGACTGGGTTATTTGTGTTTTTTGGTGTTGGGTTGTGTAAGTTCTTTATATATTTTGGATACTATCCCTTTACCAGCTGGGTCATTTGCAAAAATCTTCTCTTAGTAGATTGCCTTTTAGTTTTGTTTACTGTTTCCTTCCTTGTGCAGAAGCTTTTTATTTTGATGTTGTCCCAATAATTTATTTTTCTTTTTAGGTCTTTAATCCATTTTTAACTTAGTTTTGTGAATGGTGTGAGAAAGGGATCCAGTTTCCTTCTTTTGCATGTTGCTGCCCGGTTTTCCCAACACCATTTGTTGAAGAGACTCTCCTTTTCCCACTGGATATTCTTTCTTGCTTTATCAAAGATTAATTGACCATATAATTGTGGGCTCATTTCCATTTCAATACTGTTCCATTAATCTATGTGTCTATTTTTGTGTCAGTACAATAAGTACTGTTTTGATTACTAGAGCTTTGTAATATAACTTGAAGTCCAGAATTGTGATGCCTCCAGTTTTGCTTTCCTTTTTCAAGACTGCTTTGGCTATTCAGAATATTTTGTAGTTCCATGAAAATTTTAGGGTTGCTTGTTCTAAGTCTGTAAAACATGCTATTGGTATTTTGATTTGGATTGCACTAAAGGTGTAAATTGCTTTCTGTGGTACTAACATTTTAATAATATTTGTTCTTCCAATCCTTGGGCATGGACTGTCTTTCCATTCTTGGTGCCTTCTTCAATTTCTTTCATCATTGTTTTATAGATTTCTGAGTATAGGTCTTTTACCTCTTTGGTTAGGTTTACTCCTGGGTATCTTATTTTTGGTGCAGCTGTAAATGGGATTGATTCCTTAATTTCTATTTCTGCTTCTTCATTATTGGTGTTTAGAAATGCAACAGATTTCTGTACATTAATTTTGTATCCTGTGGCTTTACTAAATTTGTTTAGCAGCTCTAGCCATTTTTTTGTGGAGTTTTTGGGCTTTCTATATATAGTATCATGTCATCTGCAAACAGTGGGAATGCTTTACTTCTTCCTTGCCAGTTTGGATGCATTTCTTTTTGTTGTCTGAGACTGCTGTGGCTAGGACTTCTAGTACTATGTTGAATAAAAGTGGTGAAAGTGAACATCCTTACCCTGTTTCTGACCTTAGGGAAAATTCTTTGTTGAAGGTTTTTTTTTTTTTTAAATCATGAATGGATGTTGTATTTTGTCAAATGCTTTTTCTGGATCTACTGAAAGGATCCTATGGTTCCTATCTTTTCTCTTACTGATGTGGTGTGTCATGTTGATTGATTTGCAATTATTGAACTAACACTACAACCCAGGAATAAATCACATTTGTTTGCGGTGAATGATCTTTTTAATGTATTGCTGAATTTGGTTTGTTAGTATTTGTTGAGGATTTTTGCATACATGTTCATCAGGGATATTAGTCTGTAGTTCTCTTTTTTAGTGGTGTCTCTACCTGGTTTTGTTATCAGGGTAATGCTGGCCTCATAAAATTAATTTGGAGTTTTCCTTCCTTTTCTATGCCCTGGAATAGTTTGAGTAAAATAGGTATTAATGCTTCTTTAAATATTTGGTAGAATTCACCTATGAAGTCTTCTGGTCCTAGAGTTTTGTTTGTTGGAAATTTTTTGATTATTCACTCAATTTACTTCTTGGTTATCATCCTATTCAAATTTTCTATTTTTTGATTATTCACTCAATTTACTTCTTGGTTATCATCCTATTCAAATTTTCTATTTCCTCCGGTTTCAGTTTTGGTAGTTTATAGGTTTCTAGGAATTTATCCATTTCTTCTAGGTTGTCCAATTCGTTGGCATATAGTTTTTCATAATATTTTCCTACAATTATTTGTACTTCTGTGGTGTTGGCTGTTATTTCTCCTCTCTCATTTGTGATTTTGAGTTCTTTCTCTTTTTTTCCTGATAAGCCTGACTAGATGTTTATCAATTTTAATGACTTTTGTTCAAGGAAACAGCTCCTGCTTTCACTGATGTGTTCTATTGTTTGTTTGTTTGTTTTTCAGTTTCTATATCATTTGCTTCTGCTCTAATATTTATTATATCCTTTCTTCTGCTGGTTTTATGTTTTATTTGTTATTCTTTTTCTCACTCCCTTAGATGTAAGGTCAGCTTGTTTGAGATTTTTCTTGCTTCTAATTGAGCCCTTTATCTCTACTTTGTTATTCTTTATCTCTGTGTTAATGATCACACTAATGTCTCCCACTCTCTTCTCATCAGGTCCACCGAATATCCTTATGATCACTGCTTTAAATTCTCTATCAGGCATATTACTTATATCTGTTTGGCTTAGATCCCTGGTCATGGCCTTGTCCTGTTCTTTCATTTGGGATAAATATCTCTGTCTCCTCATTTTGTCTGCCCCTCTGTGTCTGCCTCTCAGTGTTAAGAAAATCAGCTATGTCTTCTGCTCTTGAAGGAAGTGACTTTATGAAGAGGAGGTTCTGGAGTGTCCTGCAGTGCAGTGTTCCCTGTTCACCAGAACCTAGCACTTAAGGAGAATGTCCTATGTGTATTGCTTATGCCTTGCTGTTATATCTTAATCACTTTTCCTTTCAGAGCAGTCGTCTGCACTGACCTGTGCTTACTCTGTGGTATTAGTGGGACTCAGGCTGACCAGCTCTGAGAGGGGAGAGTTAGCCAGGGAACTTGGAAGCAGGCAATTGTTGTTAGCAAAATTACACCGGGCCACTAGTCCTCTGTAGGATCTCTCAAGGTGCTATGGATGTGGAGGACGTGAAGCTGGTCTGGGCACAAGATGATGGCTGGCATGGCCTTTAGCAGCAGATATAAACCTGGAGTCTGGGCTGGGCACCTATGCAACTTTAACAAAACTTGCCCTGAGCCCTGAGTCGAGGCTACAGGTATCTGTGCAGCTGTGTTTCCTACAGCTGGTTCTACATTTATTCTGGGAGTTGGGGAGGAAAATGGTGCCTGCCAGCTTCCTCATTTTGAAAGAAGTCCAACACGCTCCAAAATCGGTATGAACAGATCTATCTCGTGTTTGCCCCTGGTGCTGTGTGAACTGCTGTTTTTATGTTGTCTCTCTTCGCAGGCTGTTACCTCTCTTCGCAGCTGTTACCTCTTTAAAGGCAGCAACCCAACAGCTATCACTTACCTACCCTCCTGGCTCGCCTGTGTTTAGTCAATAGACTTCTAAAGCTCCTGGCTCCAATTCCCACTGGTTTTACAAACTCATGGAATTCAGCCCCTCTGGTTTTTAAAGCCACCATTATGGGGATTAGTCTTCCCCCACGTGACCTCCCTGGTAGAAGTGTCTGTTTCTTTGCCCTCTCTGTGTATACAGCTCCCTCCCTCCAACTAGCAGCCTCCTTCCACATTTTGGACTTCCCTAACTTTTCAGCTACAGCTTCTTCTCTATATTTAGTTGTGGAGTTTGTTCTGCCAGTCTTCTAATTGCTCTGGTTCATTGACTTGGATGTGGATGATATCTAGTTGTAAACATGGGATGGTGTGAGCTCAGGATCCTCCTACTCTGCCATCATTCCCATGCTCCCCCAGACCAGTATCTCTTATAAACACTGATGCAGAAATCCTCAAAAAAATATAAGCAAATGGAATTCTGCAGCATACTGAAAGGACAAGAAGAACAAGTGGGATTTATTCCTGGAATGCAAGGATAGTTCAATATATGAAAATTGATTAATGTAATATACCACATTGACACAATAAGACAAGGAAACCACATGATCATCTCAATTGTTGCAGAAAAAGCATTTGAGAAAATTCTATATTCTTTCATGATAGAACACTCAACAAACTAGAAATAGAAGGAAGCTATCTCAACATAAGAAAAGTCATATAAGGAAAACCCATAGTGAACATCATACTCAATGATGAAAGATAAATCTTTTCCTTCTATATTAGGGTACAAGGCAAAGATACTCACTTTTGCTACTTCTATTCAACACAGGACTGGAAGTTCTAAACCAAGCATTAGTCAAGAAAAAGAAAAGGCATCCAAATTGGAAAGAAAAAAATAACCTTTTCACAAATGACATGATCTTATATGTAGAAAACCCTACAGATTCACAAAAAGAATTGTTAGAATTATGTGAGTTTAGCAAAATAGCAGGATACAAAGTCAACACACAGGAATCAGTTGCAGTATTCATACAATAACAATGATCAATGTGAAAAGCAACTTAAAACAATTTCATTTTTAATAGTATCAAAAAGAATAAAAAACTTAGGAATTAATCAAGGATGTGAGAGACTTATACAATGAAAAGTACAAAACATTGGAGAGATTAAAGATGACAAATGGAAACACACCCATGTTTATGGATTAGAAGACTTAATATTTTTAAGATGTCAATACTACCCAATGTGCTCTACAGATTTAAGGCAATACCTATCAAAATTCCAATTATATTTGTTATCGAAATAGAAAAACCTATCCTAAGACTCATATGGCATCTCAAGGGCCTTCAAATAGCCAAAAACAATCTTGAAAAATAAAAACAAAGCTGGAGTGCTCACACTTCCTGGTTTCAAAACTTACTACTAAACTTACTAATGATTTCTTGGGAATTACACCAAAGGCAGAGGCAATAACAAAAAAAGACAAGCTGGGCCTCATGAAAAATTTCAAAAACTGTTCATCCAAGGCACTATCAACAAAACAGAAAGGTAACACACAGAATGGAAGAAAACATTTGCAAATCATACCCCCAATAAGGGATTAATAGTCAGAATATACAAGGAATTCCTAAAAATCAACAAGCAGATTCAAAAATGGGCAAAAAACTTGAATAGATATGTAAGTAACCAATGTGGAGGATGTTTTACAAGATGAAGAGTTCAGGAGATAGATGGAGTAATAACAACATGCATTCATTATGAACATATTTAATACCACTGAAACTGGTTAAGAGGGTAAATTTTGTTTGTAATTTTTCCACAATGAAAAAAACTGGGGGAAAAAAAAAGAAATGTAAGGCACAGAGTAGGGTTCTGTTTAATCAACACTACTTTTTCAGGGCTTGGAAGGGCCTTGCACACAACAGGCTCTCAAAAATATCTGTGGAATTATAAATCAATGGAAAAATACAAAATGATTCCAGGACATCTTCTCATAATCATAAGTTAAGAGCCCTTAAATAAGTGAAACATTATAAAGCTCAAAGTACCTGTTTCTCTGAAAAGCTTTCATCAACTTTGGTTCCCATGGCAGCAACTCATTTAAAAGACGTATCAATGTACCATGCAATTCTTTTACAGCTTGCCTCCGATGATACCATTTGCCCTAAAAACACAATGGTAAAGTAAATGCTTTAGATTTAATCTAAAAGTGAATATCAAGCCTTATTTCTGAGTAAAACACAAAACACCAATACCCATCAAATGAGTATATCTTCTTCAGAAGGTTGCAGAAAGAGGAAAAATATTCTGTAATAAATCTTATTTGTAGTATTTTAAAGATTCTCAATTCTACTGGAGAAATCTAAAACCTATTTAATCAAACAAGGAGACAAACATTTTTTTTCAGTTTTTAATTGGGTCAACTATAAATATTTTAATAAATCATTTCTAAATTTTTTTTAACGTTTTATTTATTTCTGAGAGAGAGAGAGAGACAAGCATGAGCAGGGGAGGATCAGAGAGAGAGGGAGATACAGAATCTGAAACAGGCTCCAGGCTCTGAGCCGGCAGTCAGTACAGAGCCCCACACGGGGCTCAAACCCACAAACGGTGAGATGATGACCTGAGCTAAAGTCGGATGCTTTACCGACTGAGCCACCCAGGCGCCCCAATAAACATTTCTAAATACATGTAAAAATACAAACATTCATAAAAATCCACTAAATATGTAAATGATATGGCACGCTTCTGTAAAGTTTTTGTAATTATTCCAAAGATTGGGAAGAAAGAGAAAAAAAAATCAGGATTGTTATATTCAAAAACAGTCTTCTTAACAAACTTCCTTATGAAGTTTTACAATTATTTTACTTAAAAATGTTTCCAGCACAAACAGATAAAAGTCATAATTTTCAACACTATGATGCTACAGCCACACTAAAAGTTAATAATTACTGACACTCCCTCTCTATTTGTTAAGTATTATCCTATTTAACTCATACATCTATATCTAGAAGGGGGAAAGGAGGGAGGGAAAAGGAGGAGGAAAGTGAGGAAGAGAAGGAGGGGAAAGAATGGAGGGGTTGAGTGAGCATGAGAGTGCACATGCACTTTAGTGTTATGAAAACCTTTCTAATGTATATGCATTTTTAGTCTCACTTAACAAATGATGAAACCTAAGACTGAGAGATTAAATGACTTGCTTAAGGTCCTACTGACTTGAATCTAGATCTACCTTATGCTGAAGTACAAGTTCTTAGAACTACATCACCATCTCTGAAAAGCTTATCAAATAAATTCAATGACACAGGTTACAAAAACCTGTGTAGTAGAGATACACTTCACCAATACCCATAAAATTATTCAAATACCATAGGAACAATAAGGTTTAGAAGTTATATCTTTAGGTAGCCAACTCTTTTTCCACAATGTTAGTATATGCCTATCAACATCACCATCATCATCACTACCATCCATCTTCATCATTTGCTGTTCTATAGCCATATGGTATTTTTTTTTTGAGATATAATTCATACATCATACAGTCCACTCATTTTTTTCTTCTATTAACAAAAAACATACAACTATATATATATATTATAGATCACATTTAACATGCAAAAATTAGACTTCATCTCATAGCAACTATTGAGTTAATTTAAACATATGTAGAACACTATTGCATGAAAATAACCACTCTTTAAAGCTAAATGTATTCTGAATATGTACATAAATTTCCCAATTTTATATGTGTCTAAAACTGTTAACATTTCAGCCACTTACTGAAATGTGAAATTAATCTATGTATGTAAAATTTTAATCACAAATATAAATGTTTAATAGTATAGTTCCTACTCCAAAAGAGTATTTATGCATGTAGAAATAAACAACTACATTTTTACTTCTGAGGTTTTTATATCTTGGAAGGGGAATTGTTTATTAGAAGAGTAGGAAGATTTGGGATTATATGTATATGTGTACATAATGAGTATAGAACCTAGACTTAATGATTAATTCTTGTCTTTTTAATATCATGAGAAATCAGAGTATTGTGAAAAAAAATTTCAAGAAAATTATTTCATATAATAATCTAGACAGACCTTCCCTCTTGTCAAATGCTTTCTCAAAGGACCCAACTTAACAATAAGTCATAATTCAAAGGTTTATTTTCTCAAAAAAAAGTTAGAAGACAGTGCTTTTATATCTTTATACAATAAAGCACTTTATAGTGCTTATTCTAACCCATGAAAACAAAACTATTAAACAATAAATAATATTTTTATATAGGGAGAGGTAAGTGAGGAAGATAAAAAGGCAGGTGACAGTCACTTTAAATGCTTTGTGGAATNNTAACAGCATTATTTCTCTACTTTTTAAATACTATTTAGCTCAAAAATGAAATGGTAAGCATAGAAATAAACTTTGCCTAAGCTAAAGAAGCAGAAAGAGGAAAAGCATGAGTAATGAAGGTAGGGAGAGTATCATCTTTGTGGTATATATAATTAATTGGAAAAGTGTTCCAATTAAGTGCACCAGACAGTTTTTAAAAATTTTTCTTTATATTATTTTTGATAAAGGGAGGGAGAGAAAGAGTGAGTGAGAAAGTGAGAGAGAGAGAGAGAGAGAGAGAGAGAGCAAGCGAGCATGGGTGGGGGAGGGGCAGAGAGAGGGGGAGACACAGAATCCAAAGCAGGCTCCAGGCTCTGAGCTGTTAGCACAAAGCCCAGCATGGGGCTCCAACTCATGAACCGCAAGATCATGACCTGAGCCAAAATCTTGACGCTTTAACTAAGCCACCCAGGTACCCCTAGTGCACCAGGAATTCTGAATTTTTTGTAACTGAGGGTTATATGGGGAAGAATGGCAGATGCATAATTAGCCTGGGTAGTATGGCTGCTATCCGATTAGTGTAGTGGTGATGGTGTGGGAAATGGAGAAGGAGGAGCAGTATTGTGGGACCTTGGGACTAGGTAGATGAGGAACAGGAAGAGGAGTCTCTGTAGTTGAACGTCATTATTTTAAGACATTTGTCAGCTGTGTTTGTGTCTCTATTAAATTATATCAGGGGCGCCTGGGTGGCTTAGTTGGTTAAGCGTCCGACTTTCGCTTAGGTCATGATCTCGCGGTTCCTGGGTTCGAGCCCCGTGTCGGGCTCTGCGCTGACTGCCAGCTCAGAGCCTGGAGCCTGTTTCAGAGTCTGTGACTCCCTCTCTCTCTGACCCTCCCCTGCTCACGCTGTCTCTCTCTCTCTCTCTCTCCTAGAAATAAATAAAACATTAAAAAAATAAATTATATCATTAATTTTTGTAGAAAAGACTTTAAAAAGGATTAGAAGGATTTTATCTTTTGATTTTGATTACTAAATTTTAATTAATCTAATGCCCAGAAAATATATTACTGAACTAGCCAACTATACATATAGAAAATGGATCATAAATATTAATCAGAGAATAGAATTCTAACTTTCATATAATTCTGTCTTATTTGCTGACCTGTTCGAAAATGTCTATAGCTTTCTAAACTTTATATGTATTTTAGCCTTTTTCCCCTTCTTTATATTGTATATTCTCAACTTGGGGTAGTGATGGTATGGTATTTCATTATTTAAAAATGCATGTTTAATTATTTTATATTTGGAAAACAAAATTACAGAAAGAGTGATAAAAACCAGAAGATACATATAAAGAATACAATAACCTTAATAAAGGATATTAGTATATCCTGCTAAGGGGTATGTGTGTCCCCAGTTTTTATATTTACCAAAAGGGGATACACATTTTAAAAAGTTTAGAATCACTGAACTGGGACTGGTATTTTAGGTAAGGTGATTTAACCACTTGATAGTAATAAAGAACGCATACTGGGGCGCCTGGGTGGCTTAGTCGGTTAAGCGTCCGACTTCGGCTCAGGTCATGATCTCACGGTTCGTGGGTTCGAGCCCCGCGNCTGTTTCATTTACCATCTTCTTTGGCAAATACAAACCATATGGAATTAATATAACATGTCCCCTTCTACGTATTGGTGGTCTTGAAGTGTCACAGTATACAATAAAACTAATATAAAGAAAATTAGGAATTCTTTTTTTTTTTTTTTTTTTAATTTTAATGTTTATTTATCCTTGAGAGAGTGAGAGAGACAGAGAATGAGCCGGGAAGGAGCAGAGTGAGAGAGGGACGCAGAATCTGAAACAGGCTCCAGCCCAGCAGAGGTGCCAGAGAATGAGCAGGGAAGGAGCAGAGTGAGAGAGGGACACAGAATCTGAAACAGGCTCCAGGCTCTGAGCTGTCAGCACAGAGCCCGACATGGGGCTCGAACCCACGAACCGTGAGATCATGACCTGAGCCGAAGTCGGACGCTCAACCGACTGAGCCACCCAGGTGCCCCGAAAGCTAGGAATTCTAAAAGAAATTAGTCAGAGATGGCAACGATCTGCCTTAACTTGGGTCTAATATAAAAAATCTATATAAAATCAAATATTTCCTGAATTTAAATCAGGTAATTAACTAAAAGCTAGCAATAGCTTTTCTGACTTAGCAACTTTATTTACATATACAAAAAGGCAAAACTGAAAACAACTACTGAATTTCTTCTAGGATGAAATTATTAAAGTTAAAGGGAATGAGGAGAACATAGGCTCAGTGAAACACAGGGAAGTGCTTATAGATAGAAGCAGATTTTCAGCTAGAATTCTAGGTCTTCTGAATGTTAAAATATCTTTCTACCACACAATGCTGTCCCACTTGGCCTACACACAGATAATTCCTAAAGAATAAGAGATTGTATTGCCTAAATACCTATCTTTACATGTAGGTGTCTCTGTAATGGAATAATTAAAATCTATAAAACTTACTTTAACTTATTTACAATAGTACTTAAAATCATAGTGTTCTAAAATTTAAAAGTGAATTAAAAAACAAGGAAAACAAAATTCCCCATTCTTTAAATACTTAAGAGAGAATATGGACATAAAAAATTGGAAAGCTTCTTATAATCTTTATCTGTAGATATCAATACAGAATCAAAGATAAGGACAGTAGGTATATAAAGACTAGTAAAAGGTCATTTGTGAAACAGTGTTATAACTATTTCTCTAATAAAAAATATTTTATAAGCTCTATGTGTATAAATGTAGTCCTAATGTGTTTTTTATAAACAGGTATGTGATAATGGGGAAGGATGAACTGTTTTCATTTAATATTATTTTCATGTAATATTTCATTCAATATTAGAATTCTATTTTCAGGGATAAAAACTATCTTCTAAGATAATCCCAATTTATTAGGTGAACTTAATAATGTAAATATTTACTGAAGGTCCCTTTAAAAGAGGAGAGTAATATTTTTCTTTTATGAATCTAAAATTAAGTTTAACATAAATATGAATTTCAAGCATACACTATAGAACTAATGGCATTCAATATGGTCTAAATCTGAAGCTTACCTTTCAATACTTTCTCATCCAATGTCCACAGCAGCTGCAGATTGCCAGCTCCCTTTCCATGAGATGCCCCAACTGTCAAACAATGGAGGTTTTATAACCTCATAGGGATTACTACAAAAAGAAGCTGGTCTATGGTCACAAGATAAATCTTTTATTATATTATGCAGTTTTATAAGTTTTTGAATATGATACATAAATAACCTAAGGAACCATATGGGAAAAGAAACTTAAAAAAAACTTACAAAACTACACAATATTATAAAATGAAAAACTGAGTCTATGTGTGTGAAATGAGTGGGGAGGGAAACTTACCTTTCAACTAAAGAACGATTCCATTCTGCTGCAGTAATCGGGGATGGGTATAACAGTACCAGCATAGTGCTGGCTGGGGTGCTGCAAGGACAGGGAGTTGGCAATCTACTGATGCTGAAGACATTGGACACCTAAAAGAAGAAAAAAAGGAAAACAAATAAATTCCAGGTTCCTTACATGTCTCATCACCACGGATTTATTTCACACATTTAAATAAATTTAGATGCTTTGAATGTTAAACTTAGGTGAAAGTAACTTGTTTACACAAATCATCCTATCACTTATATAGATTTTCTTATAACATTATACATAAACAAAACAGCTATTGACAGCTATATGAAGAAAAAAATAAAATCATAAATAAATATACAAAGAATGTTTTTATAAATTGAGAAGGTACTACAGTGTTAAGAACAGTAAAAAAACAAGATGTATATAACAAAAGCATCAATGCTATTTTTCTATACACTTTTACTTATAAATGTTAGATCACAGAAACTGGATCATATGACAAAATATATTTTGTTATAGGCTTGGCTCTTGTCACATAAATTGTGACAAGACATTGGAAAAGGGATTAAATAACAATATGTTGAACTTTTCAAATACAATGAAAATAACTTCGAGAAAAGCCAAACAGATCTGTACACAAAGATGTCTCATTTAAAATCATCAGCAATATCTGAAGGTAGCTTGTAAATAATTTCAACTCATGTATAAAAACACAGCACAAATCAAATTAACTATAATTAAGTATACTAATAAACCAATTATTTTACATTCTCCTTAGTCTAAATAATATTAAATGAAAAGGTAGTATTTACTTTTTTTTTCTCCTTAGATGCAAAATATTTTTTTTAATTGAGAGAAATATGTCTTCTAGATTTTCGGAACACACGATGAATATAATTTAACTCCTGATGACTTGGGTCATCATTATAAACAAGTTATTGTTGGGGCGCCTGAGTGGCTTAGTCGGTTAAGCGTCCGACTTTCGCTTAGGTCATGATCTCGTGGTTCGTGGGTTCGAGCCCCGCGTCGGGCTCTGTGCTGACTGCCAGCTCAGAGCCTGGAGCCTATTTCAGAGTCTGTATCTCCCTCTCTTTCTGACCCTCCCCTGCTCACGCTGTCTCTCTCTCTCCTAGAAATAAATAAAAATATTTTAAAAAAAATAAAAAAAATAAACAAGTTATTGTTATATTTTAATACAATGACTCTCAGGGACTGTTCAAATTTCTCTATAATCTATATTTCTACATTTAATGATTATTGACTATATTTTTGGACTAACAAGACATACATTTATAGGTTTTTCTAATTGCTCGTTAATGTTTCATGCTACTGTCAATAAACCTGCCTTAAATTGCTCTTGTTCTAATTAACAGCACCTACTACAACTTGTTAGCATCACATCTTCAGTTTAATATGTATTTACAGGTAAGCCTTTTCCTATATTAAAAAAAAAATTTAATTCCAGTGTAGCTAACATACTTTATATTAGTTTCAGGTATATAATATAGTGGTTCAACAGTTCCATATATTACTCAGGTGCTCATCAAGAGAACTGTACTCTTAATCCCCTTCACCTATTTCACCCATCCTCAACTACCTCTCCCTCTGGTAACCATCTGTTTAATCTCCTATAGTTAAGGGTCTGTTTTTTGGTCTCTTTTGTGGACTCTACACTCTCTATGCAGGCTCATTTCAACTCTCTGCAGATTCTGAGTTGATCTTTCTTTACTATATAATGCATCATTTTTTTCTTTTCCTATAGTCTGGTAAAATAGTAGGGAAGTTATATTACTGTTCAATCCTCTCATTTTTTAAAATATATTTTTACCAATTCACAAAATGTATTAAACTATTCTATGTTTAAATATTAGGGTCTTTCCAAAGATTTCAATATGTTCTGTAATATAAAAAGCTGTAATGATGTGGAATTATGGGGAGAGGGTACCTTAAGCACCCCAAGGATTTCAATTCAATTTTCCACAACTTTTGTCAGTGGAACGTAGTCACTATTAAATAGATAATACAAATTTAGTTGGTGCTTTGAAAATTATTTGGCATATAAGTGTTAGTTATATTTGTGTGTGATGTCTTAATTCAGAAGGGTTTAAGCCACACTATGAACCTCTAGCTATAGAAGAATCTGTCACTTAGTTCAAATCTTCCTTTGAAGATCACTTCAATTACCTGCCTGATGTAAAAATACAAAATAATCCTTTTCTCTTTTAACTGCAACTTTCTTTGTTTTCAAATAATTGTTTTTATGAAAGTTTGCCTAATGGGATTCAAACTATGCCAAACTGTAATTAAGTAGAAACGGTGAGCACTATTAACAAGGGTTAAAATCCAGTTCTTAGTTGAGTAGCTATTAAATGTCAAAAAATACCCAAAGAACAAGATTTATGATAGATATAAACGTGGATAATGCATTCTTAGATAATTCAGTGACTAACTGATTAAAGCTTTGTTCTACCAATCAAATATTGCTCTGGTTCATATTTCCTGTCATCTAGCTTTCTTTTCTATTATTTTGAGCATGTCAGTTACCATTTGATTGTTCATGTAACACATAGGTTATCTATCCCTCCACCATATTCCCAAAGGAAGTAAGCAAGTGGAGTATTTGGTGACTTCTGAATTAACACTGCTTGAAAAGAAAAGATTAAGTCTTTTATAAAAGGACAGAAGCTAGCTCAACTGACCTTGATTAAAATTAAAAATTTGTCCTGAGGGTTGGGAATAAAATCCTAAACTCTGTAAGCGAATTCTTTAAGGATAAGGACTATGTTTTAATCTCTGGACCCCTACCAAGTTCCTGGTAGTATGTATAGCACACAGAGGACACTGAGGAAATACTTGTCTTAGGAATAATACTTGAACCTGTAACGAAGATAGGTAAAAAAAAACTTATTTTATCTGTTGGGCAGGCCTTCCAAAAGGTTGTTTTATTTTTTTCAAAAACAGTTATTTATTTATTTTGAGAAAGAGCAAACGCACATATGAGTGGGGCAGAGGGAGAAAGAAAATCCCAAGCAGGCTCCATGCTTTCAGTGCAGAGCCTGATAGGAGGATTGATCTCAAGAATCGTGAGATCATACTCACGCCAGTCAGAGTGGCTAAAATGAGCAAATCAGAGAACTCTAGATGCTGGCGAGGATGTGGAGNGTGAGATCATAGCCTGAGCCAAAATCAAGAGTTGGATGCTTAACTAATTGAGCCACCCAAGCATCCCAGAAGGCCATTTTAATATTTTAAAAGCTTTAAGTATGACTATTTAAAGATGTGATTCCTCCCACCCACAGCTGAAATAGTTTTGTTTTGTTAATGAATACTTTACCAGAAAATCTAGAATAAGAAAATGATATCTATAATGATGTAGTTGTAAAAATGTAAGTATAACTAATTTTCAGGATAATTTAGAGATTATTGCAACCATATCTACAGGAAAATCCATTAAATAAAGTTATTTAAGGCATATTCAGGACTCTGAAGGTATCTAGTATTCTTTACACTCTAGTAAAATAGATTATGCACTCTCAACAGCTGGCTATAAAATAATTGTGATTTGATGCCTCACTATGAGCACATGGATGTAGAATAGAGAGAGGGGGGAAAAAATCCCATAATCCTTCATTATAAAAATTTCTGTTACAGTTGTTAGAAAGTGAAATTAAGGTATAATAAGGCTTTGCCTTATATTAAGGCTATACTATATGCAATTAAGATTTTGGGTTCCATATAAAGTCACATAAGTTTTAAACATAATTTGACTATTTTTAATTTATCCTTTTCTATTCCTTACTATATCTTCACTTTTTAGGAATATATTACAGCATCTTTCTAAAAATGAATAAAGAAAATACATATACAATCATGTTATTTGTAATTTCTTCATTTCCTATACAAAGGAAGGTAAAGGTAAATGGTCAACATACTTGAAAGAGGTCATAAATCATAATAAATTGAAAACAGTTGGATATGAAGCTAAGGTCAAGAATCTTTTTAAACTATCTGATGGAACTATAAAGGGTAAATGTTAATACTAATGTTCGCAAGTTTCACCAAATATGAGTCTGAATTATAAGTATATGATCTAATAAAAGTACTCTCAATTATGGGAGCAAGTGTATGATTCCAGTGATTTCCACCTAACTTTCAAAACATCAACTTGTTTTCTATCTATAAATTGGCAGCAGCAAGAGAATAGGGTCCTTAGCAAATGCAGATTTATGCTATCATTTTGCAATTTCCACACAACTGACATTTGAGGCCAGATCATTTTTTATTACAGGAGATTATCATGTGCATTATAGGATCATTATAATGTAGGATATTTAGATTTTTTTTAACATTTATTTATTTTTGAGAAACAGAGTGTGAACAGGGGAAGGCAGAGAGAGAAAGAGGGAGACACAGAATCTGAAGTAGGCTTCAGGCTCTGAGCTGTTAGCCCAGAGCTCCAAGGGGGGCTCAAACTCAAGAACTGCGAGATCATGACCTCCGCTAAAGGCAGCCGCTCAACTGACTGAGCCACCCAGGTGCCCCAGTATAACGTAGGATATTTTTAGCAGCATCAAAGACCTCTCTCCATTAAGCACCAGTACCAACTCTTCAACAACTAAAAATGTCTTCAGACATTGCCAAAAGTCTCCCAGGTGGGGGAGAGGAATCATCGCTGATTGATAACCAGTGGCTTATACAGAACTCTGTATAAAAAAATGGGGTGTCACCATCTCTGATCAAAGCTTCTAATTTCTCTAATGTTTGGTCTTGCTAATGTGCAGGCAAGGCAAGAAAATATTATTATATGATGAGTTTAAATTATCTTAAGAACATCATAAAGATTAATTTTATTCATTACATGAAACTCCTTTCCAATTCTTTTTTAAAAAATGTTTTATTTTATTTTTTAAAATATTTTTATTTATTTCTAGGAGAGAGAGAGAGAGAGACAGCGTGAGCAGGGGAGGGTCAGAGAGAGAGGGAGACACAGAATCCGAAGCAGGCACCAGGCTCTAAGCTGGCTGTCAGCACAGAGCCGGTAGCGGGGCTCAAACCCACAAACCATGAGATCATGACCTAAGCGAAAGTCGGACGCTTAACCGACTGAGCCACCCAGGCGCCCCTCCTTTCCAATTCTTAACATGTCTTTTCATAAATTATAATCATTAGTCACATATCATTTAGAAAATTTAACATTTCATAAATTATTTCCATTTGGCAACGATCTACAAATATTTTATTACTAGCTTTATGATACACCACTGTGTTAATATTGTTTGGTTAGACATCTCTCTACTGTTAGATATACAGGCTTTTCCATATTTCTACTATTAGAGGTAGTCTGCTCAATGCACTATTGTGTAAATTGCTTTTGGAGATGGGGCATGAAATGGGGAAAGTAAAAGTTAGATTCCAAACAGGATTATACGCTCAAATAGCAAGTCAGTTTTATAGCTTTTCTTATATACTGATTATGATGTTTAAGTGTTGAATTACCTAATTACTAAATGATGTATTAGAAAAGAAAAAAAAGTTTGTATTTTAAATTTTAGTTTCTCTATATTGATAAGGCTATCATTCACCATTATATAATCCAGACAAAGTTTCTTTTCTTTAAAAAAAAAAGTTGTTTTTTTTTTTGCCAAATTGATCAATTCTTCCTTATATCCAATTTCTATATGGATCTTTCTGTATTAAAGAAAAAGAGATTGAAACCTCTTTGAAAATCTAAATTATAATCTAAAACATAAGGAAATTAGGCAGATGAGAATAAAACAAAGTCGCATGAAAAATGTGAAATATAACCACTTCTGATATCCTCCTGGCAAAATTTTCCAATTGTGACTATTCAGAAAGCAATACTGTCTAGTATATTTCAAATACAATAGGATCAGGCAAATTTATCAAATCTTAGCTCTATCATTCTGGAAAACTAATACATTTCCTCGATTTAAAAAGGAATGTTCAGGGTGCCTGGGTGGCTCAGTAGGTTAAGTGTCTCACTTTGGCTCAGGTCATCATCTCATAGTTCATGGGTTTGAGCCCCTCGTTGGGCTCTGTGCTGACAACTCAGAGCCTGAGGCCCGCTTTGGATTCTGTGTCTCCCTCTCTCTCTGACCTTCCCCTGCTCACACTGTCTCTCTTTCTCTCTCAGAAATAAATAAAACATTAAAAAAAAAAAGATATTTTCTGAGGTGCCTGGATGGCTCAGTTGGTTGAGCGTCTGACTGCTGGTTTTGGCTCAGGTCATGATCTCATGGTTTGTGGGTTCGAGCCCTGTGTGCATCAGGCTCTGCACTGACAGCATGAAGCCTGCTTGGGATTCTCTCTCTTCCTCTCTCTCTGCCCCTTCCCTGCTCTCCCTCTCTCTCAAAATAAATAAGCACTTAAAAATAAGATAAAAAGATAATTTCCAAAGAATTAGACAAAATGTAAATTTTATCTCTTGACTAAAAACACAAAATAAAAATAAAATGTTATGATTTTCTCCTTTAGCTCACTGAAGAATCCTATGATCCAAACAATAATGAGAAAGACAAAATTTAAAAACTGTCAAACTATATACTTCTATTTCTCTCAACCAGATGTCTCACTTTAAACAAATCTCAGGTGAATAATTAGGTATAACACTGCAGGATCTAAAGGATGTTGAACCTGGCTTCCAAAATTGAAGTAATGGTATCAAGTGTGCTAAAACAAACTCAAGAAAATGAAAGCATTTCTTCTCCTTACATTATTAACTATAAATGGAATTAGCTGTCTTACAAGAATGAGTAAATGATCTAGATTTTTAAAAGATTCTAAAGATTCCAATATTTTGCTCAATGACAAAACGTCTAATATATTAAGAAAGCTTTTATAATGGAATGTTGACATGGGGTGAGAAATGGGATAAACCTTCCTTACTGCTTTGGTAGGAAAAACTATCCGGAAAGGCTCTGCAGAGAAGAAATCCTCTAAAGAGTAAGATGTTTGTATGAATCCATATTAAATCCTCTATCACATAAATATTTATATCTTTAAAAATGACATTTATGACAAATAAATGCCTACATGGAATAAATCCTCTTTGTTACTGGAGCCATTATTATAGATATAAAAGCTGATGAGTAACAGAATTGTTTTGACTCTAAATACTACTTTAGTTTTGACAGTGATATCTTCTTATGAAGATCAAAATTAATACTCTATTTATCTGGCAATAGTGAAGGAAGCCCACAGGCAAGGATCAGTCAAAATGGCTACCACCATCACCAAGTTCATGCATTTCTCATTGTTAAGAAAGTCTCTCAGGTCCTTACTACAAGTCTAATTCTCATAAATATTGTGACTTCCTTTGTAATTCACAGTACATTAGTTAAGACAAGTATGTGGACAAACACAAAAAACAATAGGTTGACAAAGATAACAAAACCAAAAATACAAACACCTTCAAATAATATAACATAAAGCTCTTTTGGTAAATATTTAATGAGAGTTATTGATATCAATATACTGTTAGGGTATCAGTATAATTATGTATATTCATAATGGTCCATGAGTCATCAAAAAAGTGTTAAAATTTTGTTGAATATAGTACAAAGAGGCAGGGAAGTTTCTCATTAAATGATTAAAATAAGAATTAAAAAGAACGGAAGGGAGGAATTTAGTCCTAAAGTTCAGGTTTCAGTTACCTAGAAAATTGAGTTAAGTGAAACATCTTATTTCCAAATGATGCCAGACAAATAAACTGGTATTTAATATTAACATAAACATTCAATAAGGTTAGTTCTTCCAACTAACATCTACCATATTCAATATTAGCTTCTATAAAAAATAAGGAATGACAGATAATAATATGTAAACTTTTACAGTCAATTGTTACTTTTATGCTGTGTGGCCATTTCATATGAAAACAACCTTTTAGGCAGTTTAAAGGGAAATACCTCTTTTGTTAGTAATCTCAATAAGATCATCCCTACCAAGTACAGTCCCAAGGATTTCTATTTCTTTAAGAGCAGAAAACATATTTTAAAACTAATATGCAAATACTAGGAGTCACAGACAAGTTAAAAATTTAGAGCCAAAAAGTTTAAAAATTAAACCCTGTGTGTAACCTTAAACTTTCTGATGAACACGGCTCCAAAGACTAGTGTCAGATATTTGTAATCTATATTTTCTTTTACCCTTCTATTTCTTCCTGTAAATGAAGGCAATATGCATATACCTCCTATACTAATGGAAGTGAGGTGGATGGCTTTACAGAAAACTCTAGGATGCTTACAGAAGTCTTTTTCTCTTACAATGCATGCTGTAAGTACATAAATCAGTTATGCATAGAACTATTCATTGAAAACAAATCAAACTCTAATTTATGATATGGGAACAAGTTAAGAGGCATACATTATGTTTAACCATAGCGTAAAAAAATTAGCAAATTTATTTAACAGAATTCTATTCAGACTCATGAAGAACAGACAACTCACTAAAAATAAACAACTCCTCCAAAAACTATAGATAACATCCTGATTAAAAGAGTGTTCTTTCCCATTAAAGAATTAGTCTTTTATGAGCATATAACATCAAATATATTAACTTTGCCGAGAAAATATTTTAATACAAATGATGTTTGAAAAATACTTTGTAGAAGTAAATTTTAAAAAAATCCCTGGTGCATCAAGTAACTACCCATATACCAAAGTGTGTATGTGTACATACACACACACACACACACACACACACACACACACACACGAACACATTAGACCCTAATAAGGGTCTAAACCATTTTAATAGAAATATTTCTAAAAATAACACAATTTTCTGCATTCTCAGATTGTATACTGAACATAATGTTTTCTTGTTGATTAACAGCTATCACTATGAACATTATTCTATCTCTTAGATTCTATCAATATTCTCAGAGGTATCACTTCAAACTTCTGAAATGCTTATGGCTGTTTTATGCCTCTGTTAAGTAACCTCAGAGGGTTGTACTTTAATGGCACTTAAGTCTTTCCTTCAGAGTGCTACCAATGTTTTTTTCTGAACAGCATATAAAATGACTACTACAAAACTGCTGATATGAAGCTTGAGGTATGTATCACTATCCTTAGTTTATACATAATTCTAGATTAACAGGTTCTGAGCAAAGACCTAAATGTGGCTTTGTGGCATTACTAAGTCATAAAGCAAAGGTATTTTAAAAATAATGATTGATTTTCTTCAATGCTTAAAGCCTTCACCATTTATTTACTGGTGTATAATTGTGTTTCAAATCTGTAATATCACTAAACTATACATGCCAGTTATGCAAGTATCACTGATTTACTAAATAACATAAATGAGTATTTTACCAAGTGTTGAGTGAATATTTTCTTTATATTCTATTCTCTCAAGAAATATAAAAAATGAAGGTAAAATTGTGAATTTAGAATATATACTTAAAGTTTAAAAAAAACTTTAACTGATAAAAGTGTTTTAAAGGTGTTTTAAAAGAATACTGGTAAGCACATATCAAAAACATCTGGGGCAGGATTAAACAATTTATTTATATATAATTTATGTGACAGTTAATTAAAATTTTTGTTAATTAGGAATAAACTTCCATTAAAAGCATATAATTATTAATTAAGAATATCTGCAAGGTAAGCATTACCCAAAAAACTACCAGTCAGCAAACAACCAACTAGTATATTGGGAAATATCTAAAACTATACCTGATAGAAACCAGGCAAACAAAATTTAATTTGCTTGTCCTGGTACCATTTCTGTCTATGAAAAATGAAAACTAGAACACACAGGAGAAATAAAAGGAACAATGTTTCTATTTTTCATTGCAAACTTTTATGTAACCAGAAGAACAAGATTAAAAAAGAAAGCTTTAGAAAAAAGCAGGAATAAATTTTAATGCTAATAATAACAGAACTTTTGGATCAACACCTACCGATTTTTTTCTATTGTTTTCCAGATCTTTGAGTTCATTCTCGATTTTTGTGATTAATTCCCTGAGTTCATCAAGATTAGTGCAAATAAGCTAAAATAAAACACAAAAACACAGCTTGATAAAACACCCAAAATGTGGTAACAGAAGTTGATTTAACATATACTAAATTCACAATTATTTGTATTTGTAATAGTAAAATGCAAAGAAAGTCCCACAGTTTATATTTTAAAAGATATTACTTGTTATAATGTATGAACTTCAGGCTTAGTATAAAAATAGCTGAAATTTCAACATTGGTGGTTTCATACCACACCCCTCTGTTCTCAGCTTCCTTTATGATCCAGGTATTTTCTTAACATTATCAACTGTCAGCCCAGAATGACAAAGATCTGGAAACTCACCCTATAATTCACTGGTTACTCAATCACCTTTAAGAAATGCTTCATCAGGCAGTATCCTAGTTGATGAATAAATGCACCACTGGAGAACTGTCATTATACCTTTGCTATAGTTTGCTAACTATATGATTAAACTAATTTTATTATTGTTGGGACTGCTAAGAAAGAAGGATTTCCTTCCTTGAATATATATATTACGTATATTCAAAGAATTAATATATATATATATATATATATATTCAAAGAAGTAATGAATTACTTACAATGAAATTAAGTATACATTCTTTTTTTTTTAAGTCCACATTCTTAATATGATCTTGTAGTCTTTAATAAAACCATCTCCATAGATAGCATCTATTTCCTTTTATAATTATGTGATTCATTTTACTTCACCTTGGTAATGTTGACAAATGGCCAAAATAATTGGTTTTTAGTTATGAATAATCAAACTAGTTTGGCTTAACTACTGAAGTTTCAAACAGTGAAGTGTCTGGGTCGCCGGGGTGGCTCAGTCAGTTTAAGCGTCCAACTTCGGCTCAGGTCATGATCTCATGGTTAGTGAGTTCAAACCCTGTGTTGGGCTCTGTTCTGATGGCTTGGAACCTGGAGCCTGCTTAAGATTCTGTGTCTCCCTCTCTCTCTGCTCCTCCCCTGCTCATACTTTGCACCTTTCTCTCTCTCTCAAAAATAAACATTAAAAAAAAATCCAGTGAAGTGTCAACAACAAAAATATTAATAACTACATTTTAGTTCTTGTAAAAGTATACTGAGTTTTGTCCCAAATATTTAACCTTTTCCCTAAAATAATTTAAGCCCATATTTTAAAAAATCTATTATGAAAAATAAATGTTTTCAAAACAAAACTGCAACCACATAAAGAGGAAAAGTTTCAGATTAATGAAAATCTTGTATTGTTTATACTGCATGATAATTTTTTAATAAACTACTAAAGCTATTAATTCACCATAAGTTTTTATCAGCCCATGTTTGATACATTCATTAATTTCTGTGTAAGGATATTGTTTTCCTAAAAGGCATATTTCTTGTAAAAGAAAACAAAAACAACAAAAGAAAAGTGGGATACAACAAGATTATTCCTAGGGATAACTGTGTGACAAAAATGGGAAAGTAGGACCCCTTTAAACTTCATTATTACGTTAAGCCATAGGAAATCACTGATATGCCTTTGATCTAAAATGGCAATATAGTTCAATCTAAGAATAAGAAAAAAAATCACAGATTATTACAAATTATAATTGGTATTAATGATTATCACTAGAAATGTCTACATAATTTTAAACTACAGAACTGACAATGAAGAGAAAATATGCGTTTAAGTAACCCAAATTAAGTCATTTCAGAGTAGAAAATACAATGATGTAGTAGGACAGTGCTGCTAATATTTTATTATAAACTACATATTCCCATTTGCCAAATCTAGAGTTCTGGAAGAAATGATAATAGGCAATGGACTAGACAACTATGTGAATGCCTCTAGAATTTGATAATGTCTTCAACTTTATTCTATTTATAAAGCCTCATTGTCAGTCCTACACCAGGATTTAGTAACTACTCACTCAGTGGTAACTAAACTTCCCATTGTATAATTTGCTATTCTGACTACCATGTCAAATTTGCTCCTGAGCTCGCAAGTGGTTACATGAATCACTGAACTTTGGGCAGCAACTAATATCACAGCATAGATTTCTCATTTGCCCATATGGCAAAGCTCAGAGGAATTTCAACTTGCATCTTAGGTGTCTCATTATACAAGGAACAAGGGTATATTTTGCATACATAGTTTGTAGAAACTTACAGTAACAATGAAAACATGCACCCTGACAACCAGACACACTCTAAGAAACTTAAAATCTTTCAGTTCGTAGGGGTGAACGAATATTTATTTCATTTAAAGCAATAGTTCTGAAGTCAAACTATGAAAATTATGAATATATTAAAATAGCACTTTGAAGTGGCTTACCAACTTAGTAAGTTGTATATTAAATCAGTGATTCTCAAACTTTAATGTGCATAAGAATCAACTGGGGATCTTGTTAAAGTTTTTGATTTAGTGGGTCTGAGGTGGGACTTGAGGTTCTGCATTTCTAACAAGTTACCAGGTATGGGCTACATACAGATATACTTTTGAGCAGTAAGGCTCTAAACGATTATGAATTCCAAATCTTCATGGCTTCTGAAACATTCTGGTACTACAGGGTTAATGAACAACTAGCTTAACCAAACTCCCCTTACCCCTCCCCCACATAACCCTCTAAGAGATAAATGTATTTATTATCTTCTTGCCAAACCCCCAAAACAAGACTAAATGCACATCCAAATATAAGACTCAAACATCAAATTCTCACACAATACTCTAGGATACACAGTCCTGAGTTATAACTCTTCTACTGAACAGTAATTTTCACTAAACAAATACCACAAAAATCAACTGATAAACTCAAATCCAAAATCAACATAAACCTGTTAATGTAGCTTAATGAGTAAAACTAGACACTGAAAATGCCTAGATGAGTCATCAGACTCCATGAACACAAAGGTTTGGTCTTAGCCTTTCCACTGGTTGTTAGTAAGATGCAAGTCTCTGCACCCCAGCGAAAATGCCCTCTAAATCACCAGTGATCAAAAGGAGCAGGTATCAATCACACTAAAATGTAGCTCATGATGCCTTGTTTAATCACATCCCCAAAGGATACAGCAGTGATAAAAATTAAGCCATGAGCGAAAGTTCGACTAAACTATATTAAACAGGGTTGGCAAATTTCATCCCAGCCACCGCAGTCATATGATTAACCCAAATTAATAGACTTAGGGCATAAAGTGTGTTAAAGAGAACCCCGCAC
This sequence comes from Crocuta crocuta, assembly GCF_008692635.1. NCBI lineage: Eukaryota > Metazoa > Chordata > Mammalia > Carnivora > Hyaenidae > Crocuta > Crocuta crocuta. The sequence goes on from NW_027530889.1 coordinate 52,005, forward strand.
TAAAGTTAAATCTTAACTAGGCTGTAAAAAGCTACAGTTAATATACTATACCTATACTCTTATAATATAGGTAAGGCCTGAACTGGGATTAGATACCCCACTATGGGTGCTTAATATCCCTCTAGAGGAGCCTGTTCTATAATCGATAAACCCTAATATACCTCACCAAATATACCACCATCTTTCGCAAACCCTAAAAAGGAAGAAAAGTAAACACAAGTATCATACATCAAAATATTAGGTCAAGATGTAACTCATGAGGTGGGAAGAAATGGGCTACATTTTCTACACAAGAACACAATTCCCTACAAAAAATCTTATGAAATTGAGAACTAATGGAGGATTTAGTAGTAAGTTAAGAATAGAGAGCTTAATTGAATTGGGCCATGAAGCAAGCACATACCACCCATCACCCTACTGAAGTGAAATAAACCTAAAGACAACTTATTCAAACACAAGAGGAGATAAGTCCTACCAAGCAAGCATACTGGAAAATGTGTATGGATAAACCAAGATGTAGCATAAATAAAGCATCTGCTTACACCCAGAAGATTTCATATCAAATGACCATCCTGAACCGAAGCTAGCTGAAATAATCATAAACTCAACTAACATGAAACAATTAATCAAAACAAATTCTTACAAGTAATAGAGAGAAATTTAAATTGGCACTATAAAGAAAGTACTATAAGGGAAAAATGAAAGAAAAATTAAAAGTACTAAACAGCAAAGATTACCCCTTTGTACCATTTGCATAATTAGTTAGCTAAAATAACCTAACAAAGAGATGTTAAACTAGTACCCCAAAATCAGGCAAGCTACCTACGAACAACCTGGGTAGGATAAACTCATCTATGTTGTGAAATAAGTGAGATTTGTAGGTAGAAGTGAAAAGCCTAGGGGCGCCTGGGTGGCTTAGTCAGTTGAGCGTCCGACTTTCGCTTAGGTTATGATCTCGCGGTTCGTGGGTTCGAGCCCCGCGTCAGGCTCTGTGCTGACTGCCAGCTCAGAGCCTGAAGCCTGTTTCAGTCTGTGACTCCCTCTCTCTCTGACCCTCCCCTGCTCACGCTGTCTCTCTCTCTCTCTCCTAGAAATAAATAAAACATTAAAAATAAAATTAAAAAAAAAAAAAAGAAGTGAAAAGCCTAAGGAGCCTGGTGATAGCTGGTCACCCAGAACAGAATCTTAGTTCAACTTTAAACTTCCCTTAAAAACCTAAAAATTCTAATATAAGGTTAAAATATAATCTAAAAAGGTACAGCTTTTTAGAAAAAGATTACAACCTTGTTTAGAGAGTAAGCATAAACACAACCATAGTCAGCCTAAAAGCAGCCATCATTAAGAAAGCATTAAAATCATCTTAATAACAAAATATGCAACCAACTCCTGATTTAACACTGGGTTAATCTATTTAACAATAGAAGCAATAATGCTCATATGCGTAACAAGAAATGCTTCTTGCATAAGCTTATATCAGAGCAGATAACATAGTTAACAATAAGATAAAATTAATCCAACTATACCTAACACAAGCATGCAACTAAGGAAAGATTAAAAGAAGTAAAAGGAACTCAAACTCAAACCCTGCCTGTATACCAAAAACATCACCTCAAGCATTTCTGCTATTAGAAGTACTGCCTGCCCAGTGATGACTGTTAAATGGCTGCGGTATCCTGACCTAAATGGCTATGATATCCTGACCATGCAAAGGTAGCATAATCATTTGTTCTTTAAATAGGGACTTATATGAATGGTCACACAAGGGTTTTATTGTCTCGTACTTCTAATCCATGAAATTGACCTTTCCATGAAGAGGCGGAAATATAATAAGATGAAAAACCCTAAGGAGCTTTAATTAACCAGTCCAAAGAAATCAATTCAATTCAACCAACAGGGACAATACATGGACTGACAATTTAGGTTGGGGTGACCTCAGAGAATAAAACAACCTTTAAGGGCCTGAAATCTAAATCAACTAGTCAAAAGTATTATATCACTTATTGATCCAAAAACTTGATCAATGGAACAAGTTATCCTAGGGATAACAGCGCAATACTATTTTAGAGTTCATATCAACAACAAGGTTTATGACTTCAATGTTAGATCAGGACATCTTGATGGTGCAACAGCTATCAAAGTTTCCTTTGTTCAACATTAAAGTCCTTCATGATCTGAGTTCAGATTGGAGCAATGCAGGTTGGTTTCTATCTAGTAAACAATTTCTCCCAGTATGAACAAGACAAGAGAAATAAGGCCTACTTCACTAAAGTGCTTTAAATAATCTCAATCTAGGCTTTGTTAACTTCCACTGCCCGAGAATGCAGGTTTGTTAGGGTGACAAAGCTGGTAATTGCATAAAACTTAAACTTTATAATCAGAGGTTCAACTCCTCTCCTTAACAACACGTTTGTAATTAACAGTCTTTCACTGATTGTCCCAATCCTCCTTGCTGTAGCTTTTCTAACACTTGTAGAATATGAAGTATTAGGATATATACAATTTCACAATGGACCAAACATTGTAGGACACTATGGACTACTGCAACCTATTACAGATACCATGATACTTTTTAATAAGAGCACCTGTGACCTTTCACATCTTCTATATCTATATTTATTTTAGCACCTATATTCACCCTCTCACTCACCCTAACCATCTGAGTCCCCCTGCCAATACCATATCCACTCATTAACATAAACTTAGGAGTATTATTTATACTAGCTATGTCAAGTATTCCATTTAATCCTATGATTATGCCTTAATCAGAGCCCTGCAGGCCATAGCTCAATTTCATACAAAGTTACATTAGCAATAATCCTACTATCAGTACTGCTAATAAATGGATCCTCTATACGATCAATGCTAATCATCACTCCCTTTAGCCATGATATGATTCATCTCAACCCTAGCAGACATTAACTGGGTTCTCTGTGACTTAACAAAAGGACAATCAGAACCTGTGCCTGGGTTTAACGCTGTGTATGTAACAGGTCCCTTCACCCTATTTTTCTTATCAGAATACTCCAACAGCATCATAATGAAGATCCTCAAACAATCCTATTTTTCAGAGCATTCCACAGCCTATATTTACCAGAATTAAACACAGTCAACTTTACTGTTTAAACTCTATTCCCAACAATTACCTTTTTATGAATTTGTGCATCCTATCCATGATTCCAATATGACCAACTAATACATTTATTAGGAAAAAACTTCCTACACCTCACACTGGCCCTATGTATATGACATGTATCACTATTATGAGAGCAAGCATTCCACCCCAAACATAAGCAATATGTCTGATAAAAGAGTTACTCTGATAGAGTAAGTAATAGAGGTTTAAATTCCCTTATTTCTAGAATTATAGGAATCGAACCTATTTTAAGAATTCAAAACTCTTCATGCTACCACATTGCACCATATTCTACAGTCAGGTCACCTAAATAAGCTATTGGGCCCATACCCCAGAAATGTTGGTTTATATTCTTCCTGTACTAATTAACCCCCCTGTTCTTATTATCACAACAGTCATCTCAGGAACTATAATTTTAATAATAAGCTCTCATTGATTAATAATCTGAATCGGCTTCAAAATAAGTTTGCAGGCTATCATTCCTATTCTTATAAAAAAAAAATCAGAGGCACCTGGGTGACTCAGTTAAGTGTCCGACTTCAGTTCAGGTCATGATCTCATGGTTTGTGGGTTCAAGTCCCGTATCAAGCTCTGTGCTGACAGAATGGAGCCTGGAGCCTGCTTCCAGTTCTATATCTCCCTCTCTTTCTGCCCCTCCCCTGCTCATGCTTACTCACTCATACTCTCTCTCTCTCTCAAAAATAAACATTAAAAAAATTCAACCCATATGCCAAAGTAGCTACAAAATACTTTTAAACAAGCAACCACATCCATACTCTTAATATAGGAATTATCATCAACCTACTATACTCTGGGCAATAATGTAAAAAACCCTCATTCCTATAGCATGGAATATATAATAACTATTACCTTAACAATAAAACTAGGATTAACCCCATTTCACTTTTGAGCACCTGAAGTTGCACAGGGAATCTCACTATCTTCAGGCCTAATTCTGCTAACATGACAAAAAATTGCACCACTATCTGTCCTGTATCAAATCTCACTTGCCATCAATCACAATCTACTTCCAACAATAGCCATCACATTCATCCTAATTGAAGGCTGAAGAGGACTTAAACACAAGTACGAAAAAGCCTAGCATATTCCTCAACTGCCCATATAGGATGAATAACAGCCATAATACTATATACAATCCCACAATAATATATTTAAACCTAGTAATTTATATTATAATAACACTCACTACCTTCATGCTATTTATACATAGCTCAGCAACAACATTACCACTATCCCATATATAAAACAAAGTAACCCTAATCACCTCACTCATCCTAGATTAATACTATGACTAGGAGGCCTTCCACCACTTCCAAGGTTTATCCCAAAATGAATAATCATTCAGGAAATAACAAAAAAAAAAAAAAAAGAAAGAATTATCATACCTACACTATTAGCCATCACAGCACTCCTCAACCTGTACTGTTATATGTGACTAACATATGACACAGTACTAACTATATTTCCCTCAACAAATAACATAAAAATAAAATGACAATTTGACAGCACAAAAAGATAACTTCCTGCACCCACATATTGTAATCTCAGCTATGCTACTCCCACTCACACCAATAATATCTATTCAGGACTAGGAGTTTAGGTTAAAATAGACCAAGGGTGTTCAAAGCCCTAAGTAAATTACATCAATTTAACTCCTGCATATTTAACCTTAAAGACTGCAAGAATCTATCTTACATTAACTGACTGATTAATTGATAAATTGGTGGGTTTCCATCCCACGATATTTTAGTCAACAGCTAACTAACTACCCTAATCAACTGGCTTTAATCTTCTCTCCCTATCTAGGGGAAAAAAGTCAGGAGAAGCCCTGGCAGATCTGAAGCTGCTTCTTTGAATTTGCAATTCAATGGGATAATTTACCACAGAGTCTGGCAAAAAGAGGACTTAAATCTCTATTCTTAGCATTTAAAGTCTAATGCTTTCCTCAGGCATTTTACCTATGTTCATAAACCGCTGATTGTTTTCCACTAATTACAAAGATATTGACATTCTTTACCTTTTATTTGGCATAGTACAGACTGCCCTTAGCCTTCTAATTAGAGCCAAATGTGGACAACCTGGCACCTTGCTAGGAGATGACCAAATTTATAACGTATTTGTCACAGCCCATGCATATGTAATAATCTTTTTTATGGTCATGCCTATTATAATTGGGGTTGGGGAACTGATTAATACCTCTATTAATCAGAGCACCAGATACAGCATTCCCTCAAATAAATAATATGAACTTTTGATTACTTGCCCTATCGTTCCTACTACTACTTGCATCCTCAACAGTAGAAGCTGGTGCAGGGAACAGCTTATCCCTCTCTGGCCAGTAATGAAGCCCACACAGAAGCATCCTTCTTGAATATGAAGATCAAAAAGACTAAATTCCAAATAGGGGATGAAATACTGAATTAAATGCACAATGGTAAGATAAATGTTCCTTAAGTGACAGGTCTCTTAAACATAAATTTTGTTGAATTTGAGGGTGAAAATATTTTTAGCAATATTTACTTTGAAGCTATCTTAAAATGAATCAATAGCTACATAACAATTTATAGTCTCTTTCTATACAAAATCTCTACAAATAGGTATATACCTAACACAGATACTCAAGTTAAGCTCTGAGAAAATTCTTGTATAGGAACATAATGGTAATTTTGTTACTAATATCGAAAGAAAAAATACTCTGATTAATGCCAACTCTGTCTTGTATACCCTTTATTCCTTCTCTTTTTATATAATATGGCGTATGTGTGCCCTTTAAACTCAACTTCAAATGGTGCTTTTAAAAACAGCATCAATCCAATGAATAAAGTTCACCTATTAAGGAGAACAGATGCATTTTTTGAACAAAGAAAAACATCTTGTTAAAGCCTCTGTTACCCTGAATTTGAAAAACATATCTGAGGCTCAGGGCCTCCATGGATGAAAAACAAAAGGTCCACAGCAGCTCAGACTACAGTTGGGTCATACTGCCAATACTCATGAGACAAAGTTTTCTGTCATACTGCAGAAGTTACAAAAAGAGTTTTTTCCTCCAGGAAAACCTCTTGAAAGCTGTCACACTCTCCCTCCAGGTAACTTTTCACTTGAGGCCAGTCCATGAGAGCCACAAAATCATAAATTTTAGTGCTGAAAGGACTAAAACCATGTAATTTTCAGACTAGAAAGGTATATCTCCAGTTCACATACAAACTAATTAAAACTAACAGAGGTAAAGTAACCTAAAATGACACATTGGTAGAAGAGACCATAGAATGTAGGGCTCATTCACTTCCTACTAGATCGTATTCTTTAAGGGGTCTTTCTAAACAAAACAAAACAAAAAATCTAGTAACAATTGAATATGTATTATAGTTTTAGGGTTTAATTTATACCTAATTTGATTTCTATTAAATGGTAAATATTTAAAGGCCCTCTCTTCAACTCAGGAAGCAGGAATGTGTATATACAGCAGGGGAGGGGAGGTCCTATAGAGATCAAAAGAATTCTGATATAATCACACATCAGAAAAACTTCATAATAAATCATTCCTTACTTTATCATTACTTCAAGCTAGAAATTATGCCCTTTAGGTATGAACTCCATAGGTATGAGAGATATTTTCTTTACTTGTTCCAAAGAGGGCATAAGGTAGGATATAAATCTAGAGCAATATAGTAAATCACATTAAATAGCAAAAGGAAAATAATCCAGGAGTCAAAATGAATAGATCCAAACAATCTCTCATTTACTACCATTCTAATAAAACTTATACTTCATTTTAAAAATTGTAAGCAAAGCACTAAATTCATGTTATAAATTCAAATCTCACATTTGTATTTAAACTAAAATTATAATATGGTGACTGGGTGGCTCAGTTGGTTAGGCATCAGCGCAGAGCCTGGTTCAGATCCTCTTATCCCCCCTTCTCTGCCTCTCTCTCTCTCTCTCAAAAATAAACTTAAAAATAATAATAAACTAAAATTATATTAACATCTCAAAACTATGAAGACAGGAAAATTTCTTCTCCTTCTTATGATCACCGTATTAGCAAGAATGACTGCTTTAAAACCTGCAAGTAGGATATCATATGTGATGTGAAAAATAAGTCTAATTAACAAAGTATTGGTATTTATTGATGTATGTTTCTTTCAATTAACAATATTTAAAAATTGAAAGAATTTTAAGAGAAAAGTAAAACTCATACTTTTAAAAGTGAAAAAGCTGAAGTTGAAAATACTTACTTTAAGAGGTAGCAATTTAAAATAATATAATCATCCATTATGCTGAGCGAAATAAGTCAGGCAGAGAAGGACAAATATCATATGTTTGCACGTATANTAAAATAAAATAAAATAAAAAAATAAAAATAAAATAAAATAAAATAATCAAAAGGTCCTTCACACAGTGAAGCAGTTGAACTCTAATTTTGGTCTCAATTTCTTACACTGAGGGTCTCAATTTGTTACTTTATTTCATATCCTTTAGTTTCTCCATTGGTTAAATATAGTATGGCTAATATAACTGTGAAAAATAGTTTTTTATATTTTAAAAAATTTTAAATTTTTTCACAGGTTTAAAATTTTTTAGATGTAAAAACTATAGTATTTTTAAAAATATAAAACACTTTATTTAAAACATAAAAACTATATTTTTCACAGGTATGTTAAGAATCTGTGAGTTTATGCTTATGTTTGAAAATACTATTATGTAAGTCCTAGTCAGCAGCTGGATTCTGGATTTCCTCCATAAACCAGCCTTTGGAATAAATCACACATACAGAATAGGATCAAGTGTAAATTATGTGAAAGATTTTGGTTAACAATGAAAAGCAAAGTCATGCTAACTAAAGCTCTTACATTATTTTAAAAACTTATCTAACTAAGACTTGACACACTGTTTTAAAAATACTTCCTATAATTTGTTATAACTATGTTCAAAAAGAGAATTCACATATTAGATTTCTCTCTCAAATATTATACAAATTAAAAGGTTTTTGGCAAATATTAACTTTATTAAGAAAATTGATATTAACTTTTCATGTTAACAGAACTGTTATTACAAAATTGACAAAATAAAAAATAATTTAGTCAATTTAACAAAGCCTTAAGTAATTGTTCAATATGATTTAAAAAATTAAAATCACCACATGCTAAATACTAAAAATAAAAATATTCCTAATTTATTTTTGCACCTATTGCTAAATAAAAAACCCCCAAAAGTTTCCCTATATGCCCACTATATAACCATCATAACATTATGTAGGATAAGCATAAATTTTTCCCCTGTTTGAATCTAATGATGCAAATAATATTACTTGGTTTTTCACTTTTCAAATTCTTATAGGCTTAATCATAATATTTCATGATTTGTAAAATATGATTAAATCTAAGATTTATTTCAAGGTCTTAAAGTGGCAAAGGTCAATAATAGATGCTTTTAAGCCAACTCTTAACTGATTTTCCTACTCATGACACTGTACTTATGTCTAAGGAAGCTGGCATGCTCGTTTGAAAAAATAAGAATAAATAAAACATTTAACTCTCTCATTTAATCCTCACAAGAACCCTATAAGGTAGGTATTATTGTTACCCCATTCTACAGAGGAGGAATTGAAAGCACAAAGGGGTTGTTAAGGTTACAGAGTTAGTGGTAAAGCTGGCACTAGAACCTATGTAGCCTGGTTCTAGAATCCATATGCTTAACCACTATGCCCATTACTGGTACCCACCTAGATCTACTGAATCAAGGATGAAATCATGGTGGATAAAACCCAGGAATTTTCATTTTTAATAAAGGTATCACATTATTTTTATACTATCTAAAGTATGAGAACCACTGACATAACTCTTAGGAATAATTGGCCAGTAATGGTTAGTCTCTTTATAATACACACACAAAAATAAATCCAATCCAGTATTTGAATATCTATAGTGTATAGCTTAAATAAAGGTAGGATAATTCTTTTCTTAAACTGAAATATAGATACTAGGTGGACATATAAGTAAACATGAAGCAAACAGGCAGACAATGCTAATTTCCAGCTTAAAAAAAGTCAATACAAACACTGTCAAAAAGTAGTTGAGGTTGGGGTGCCTGGGAAGCTCCAGTTGGTTAAGCATCTGACTCTTGATTTCAGCTCAGGTCACGATCTCATGGTTTCATGAGTTCAAATCTGATGGTGTAGTGCCTGTATGGAATTCTCTGTCTCCCTCTCTCTCTGCCCTTCCCCCACTTGCGCCATCTCTGTCTCTCAAAATAAATAAGTAAACTTAAACAAAACTATAGTTCAGGTCAAAACAGGATTTACTTTTTTAATTCATTAGGACTTATCAAAAAATAAACTTTAAAATTTAATTCCTCGACACATTTCTCTCTTAGCACATTTTATTGTCTATTTAAAGATGGACTAGTCCCTTGGCAGGTTTTGCAAAAGGGATCTAATCTCTACCTACCAACAGCTTCATTATTTTCAGTAATAAAACATTTTAGAATAAATACTGTGAAGGAATCTTCCCAGCTAAACATTTTTAGAAAGTATTTTTATGTTTAATACTAAAAATGGAATATTTAAAGAACTTGGATAAAATTAGTAATTTGCAGAATCTGAGGTGCTCTATGACATATTGCCAGAGCTTCTGGGAAAAAAATAAATTCAATTCTTTATTATAATACTTAGTTTCTTACATGTGGGGAACTTCAAAGAAACAAGTTCTACACAAAGTTATTTTGAAAGGCAAAACTATAGATTTTGTCTGTAACAAAAAAGTTTTCTGGTGACTAATAATGCCTTATCTCCTGTTCTTTATTTGAAGCAAATGACCTTTTTCCTGGGAGACAGCTATCAACCTCATGAGATAAAACCATGGTATTCATATTATAAACTAGGCATTAAGAATCACTATTTTCATAAGCCTATTGCCCATCCTAGCCAAACACACACACACACACACACACACACTCTCTCTCTCTCTCTCTCTCTCTCTCTCTCGGATACCTTAAGAACCAGAAAGGGGATTATTTTATATATAATATAACATAATATCATATATTATATCATATCATAACATAACATATATTTGTTTGTTTTAAACAGCTCAATTTGGCAAAACATGTACTCTGACCTTAAGTTTCTGCCAGTGGTAAGCAAATAGTAACTGACAAAGCATCACTTGTGCCTTTCAAGCTTTTTTGCTCATAACCTGCAGTCAAAAATATATTTTACACTGCATGCCAGTATAATAAACACAAGACCAAAACCAAAGTTTCATGAAATGATATTACCTTACTATATTTGACACACCCATAATTTCTTTTCTATTTTAACTGTTAATTTATAAAAGGAATGGTGGTCATATAATCCACTAGATTAATTTCATGCCTCACTAATGAATACCATTTGCAATTTTAAAAACACTATGCTATCTATGTCACTTATTACATATAAAAGTCCATCTACTAAGATAAGAATGGAAACAAACATTAACAGCAGGTCAGATCTGCTCTGAGATATATATTCCCAAGATGAACAGTTTAAGGGATTGAGGGGGGAAGAAATCAGTGGGAAAAATAACAAAGGCTGCTATGGTATCAAGTGGAAGAATGGTATAGTACTGAATATTATAATACTGAATACTAGGTACAAGCAATCGTTAAAATGGCATCTAACTAAAACAGTAAATATACATTTTTCACTTAATATTCTGTAACCAAGGTTACTTTATATAAAAAGATTGTGTAGAAATGTTTGAAATTCATTCTAAGAAAGTCATTAAAAATATCTATCCTAGGGGTGCCTAAGGGGTTCAGTTGGTTAAATGTCCGACTCTTGATTTCTGCTCAGGTCATGATCTTCTAGTTTTGTGCGTTTGAGCCCTGAGTCACGCTCTGCTCTGACAGTGTGGAGCCTGCTTGGAATTCTCTCCCTCTGTCTCTCTCTCAAAAAAAAAAATAAACAAACATTAAAAATATGTATATTCTATCCTAAAATACTGAAAGAAAATTCCTATTTTCTTTCACTGTTATTTAAATTATATTTTTACCAATTAGTAACTTCCATAAAAACACTTCCAAAAATAAGATTTTTACTGAAAGACAGATGTGTCTACATTTCTGGATGTATGTAACTGTTAAACTCACATTACATAATGCCAACATTTTCATAGGTATTGTTCCTTTGTTTTCTTCTTAACTTGAGACTGACAGAAATTCATTTTAACATCATTTTTATTTTTTGCCAATAAGTATTATTATTAAAACTGGACTGGACATGGTAATACAAATATGTTTTAAAAGAAGAGTCATCTGAAGAAAACACATCTTTTATAAGATCAAAACTAAAAGTATTATTTAGAGTGATATTCTCTGCTTATTCTAGTACCAGCTACAAATGAAAAACTCTTCACATAATAATATGGCAGTAAATATACTTTTTTCTTTTTGCAGAAATGTGTAGAGACCATTCAATTAAAGGTTAGTTAACATTCTCTCTGAAGTTCATATATAGTTAAAAGATTTGTTTTTTAAGTTAATAAGTCTACTATTTCCACAGTGCCCAAATAAATGAAAATAAATTGCTTATTTACAGATTGTTTACAAATTATGATTTGTTCTTGGAACACTCTCATGTACATATTTGCTGTCATATATAAACATTTATATTTACAATATATAATATATATTCCATTAAACTACTTCTACAAAGCAGTATAACATAAGAAAAAATGGAGATTTTTGACTATCAAGAGGCAAAAATAGAGGTAAAAGGTTTTGAAATACTAAATTAAATCTTAGCCATCCATACCTTGCACTTAAAGGGAAAAAAGTCATAGCTGGAAACAGTTCATTTAAAGTATGTGTGTTACAGTGGAATTCAGTCAATCTCTTGAGGAACAATATAAAGACTAAAATAAAAAATTAAACCAAAAAATGTTGAGATGAAACTGAAATAATTACCTGAAATTCTGGTACAGTGGGTGACTTTGTAACAGTTTTCCTCTTCTTTGTGATTGCTTTTTTAGATATGGATTTTTTTCCTTTCAAGATTAAAAGAGAAAAGCTTCATAATACTGTTTATAGAAATTCATTAACAAAAACCAAATTACATAGAACCTTGAAAGTTAAAATATAACTAACAGATGGCTTCTAGTAGTCAAATAAAAGTGATGAATCAAAACAAGTCCTAGTAAAAGCAAACATTAAACTATAACTACCTGTAACTGATATATTAACAAATGCTGTTTTCTTTACATATGAATTAAACTATCAAAATCTCTGATGAATTTCACAGTATTAGAATTTACTGTAATAAGATTTGGCAAAAAAAAAAAAAAAGTCACATTACCACAGCTCAGTTAAAAATCTAATTCACAACTTAAGATGAGGTTACATAAGACAAAAAAAAATCTTACCTTTTAACAAAGACTTTCATAGTCAGGAACTTGCATAAAACTATACTCTGAAGACTATGGTCTTAAACAAAGCTAATGTGAAAATTCTTTCAACAATTTAGGACACAAGGTTTTTCTATCCCTTTATCTCTTTATCACCTAATCGGCTGCCTTATAATCACTTTTAAAATAAGGTAAAAATCTCCCTTTAAAAAGTACATCTAGTCCTTTATGCAATTGGAAATTATGAAAAAGAAATCCAACTCATAGCACAGACTGAAGTGTATCTATATCTACTGTATTTAACATGACAAGAGAGATACATACATGTGTATAACCTCTATTTTTAGAAAGGAACATGTTAAAGTGTTTTGTCTATATTTGCATTTAGCAAAATTAGTTAATAAACTGGTTGTTAATTATTCAACAAATAAGAGATATAGAGCACTGTACAATTTATGGAAATAACAAAGAATTATAAAATGGAAATCCTGTCCTCCAGAAGCTGAAAATCTATATATAAGGAAATAAAAATTAATCAGAAACACTTAAAAGTTAATTTTAATTCACAATCATTTGTAGGTTAAAATCAGCTTAAAAGTTATTATTTTTTTCAGAAGGGAAATTGAATACACAAAGTAATTCTGCTTAACATAATCCTACTGTTCCTTTCTAAACATTTTCCTATATAGATATGATCTGCTTCCATGCAACCAGTTCATTTGATTGCAACATTTTATTCAACTTGTAGGCACAATTCTAATTTACAATATAATTATACTTTCTTCTATATTTCTTTATAACCATATCACAGAACTGTCTATTTCTAACTTTTGATTCAGTAAAATGCATGTATACTATACTTAAACTATTACAAATTTTGAGTTGACATTCATATGGATTTCACTGTTCTGTCCTAATAAGTATCAACCTGCCGTGATTTGACATTTGCTTTCAACTAAAATAACTTAACATATATTTCTTATCACTATTATTTGTTTCTATGCTTACACAGAATCTATACGAGAACTAAACTTCCATAAAAATAGGCAAGTACGTGGTCTGCTTAACCAATATTCAGGAACAAGTGATTAAACTCTTGGTATCTTTATAATACAGCTAGAATAACTGATTTCTAAGTGGATTCAATAGGTACCTCTCAAGGGGACTCATGAATTTGGACATAAGAATGCCTTTCCTCTATAAACTACCATTTTTTAAAGTTCATAGTAAAAGATTTAATGGCATCACTAATTCTGGGAAAGCTATAAAAAACAATTTGAAGGAAACATAATCCTTCCTTATCCCTCCTGCTCCCATCACTGCTCTAATTATCTTTTTAAAAACCATTTGAAAATAAATAAAAATCATTTGGTTCTGTCTTCATTTATAAGCATATAACGGAGGCCACCCTTGATATGCCCAATAATTTTATATTGCTGCCATGTAAGCACTAAACTCAGGTACTAAATTCTCAAGTTCACTCTAGCAGCCACTCTTATTTTAATGGATTAAGCAGCTGAAGTGGTTACTGTATATTTCCTTTCACCATGTGATTAGGATACTTAAATGTGATTAAGTAAATGGAAGTAGTATTCTGTTGTGGTTTTAAGCTTGAGTTTTGGAACTAAACTACCTGGGTTTGAACACCTACTAGCTACAAATTGCTTTATTTACTTCTGTAGTTTATCTATAAAACAAAGATGGTATTACATACTTTCTTATTGAGAATTAAAGGAATTACAACTTGTAAAAAAACCTTACTGTTAGGCACATGGTTAAGTGATCAATGTTAGTTGTTATCAACTCCCTTAACTAAGTAAGCCATTACATGGGTCAAAACAAAATACTATCTTTTAACCTTCTTCAAATTCTTTTATTATTCTTTCATTTTAGTTCTTGCTCGTCCTCTGTGCTACCACTCTATTTCCTACAGTATTTATCATACAGTATTGTAATGGTCCATTTATGTTTCTCATCCTTACTAGACTGAATTACTGATGACAGAAATAACATTATTTGTTTTTATTTACAGTATTTTTCATATAGGAAATTATGAGAAATGATCCTTAAATAGAAGAATCCTACTTTTCATCAGAAATTTCACCAGCCTGGAGAGAGGAAAAGGGAGACAGGTAACTGTTTATAATTCTTAGGGTATGAGTCAATTTTTAAATAAAGAAAACACTGACAATAACTTTAGATAATTTACACAATTTACTGAAGAGTCTCACAACATGACCTAGGAGTGGTAGTAAGAACACTAACTTTTGTTGAGAACCTACTGTATGTCAGACACTTAGCAAGATAATTTATATAAATTATCTCAGTTAATTCTCAAAACAACCCTTCAAGGTAGGCAATACCTCATTTTAATGTGGGATAACTGAAAATCAAAGATGAAATTACTCAAGTGTTTCACTGTAAGCAAGTACCACAGTCAGGGATTCTAACTCCAAAGTCCATGTTCTTTCCATTATATAATTCTAACTTTTGAAAATCATAGTTCCCATTTACTGATTCCTACCACATGCCAGGAACCATGTTAAGTACTATGTATTCGCTATTCCAATTAATACTTGTAATGATTACAACAAGGTATTACCTCATTTTTCACAGATAAAAAACCAAGCTATCAACAGGTAAGTTGATGGAGGACTTATAGCTAATATGCACTGGACATATATTTGCACTAGATCTGCCTCACTTCAAAGCTGTGCTCTTTTTATGATAAAATACTGTATTCTTTCAAATCTTCTACAGAGATGTAATTTGCTTCTGACTGGTGTGAGCATTCCTTTTGATTAAGATTATAAGACTCACATATTCACTATTAATATCTTCAGTCTATAGCCTCATAAAAACTTGAATACAAATTTTCTTGCATTCTTCAGTAAAAACTGGCTCTTCCTTTTTATACTACTTTTAAAATGTAGCACAGGATACTACAAAACCACACAGGCTTTATTTGGTAATCTGTTTTTGTTCCAGGGCAAAATATATATAGGGCAAGTTACATACTTTCCCCCGGTGGGCTTCTGTTCTTCTACCACTCAATCATATTCCAAGTCTTTACTCTCACTGCCCCTAAGTCACCTCATCCCATAAAACAGAATATAATTCTCAGATCTAGGACTGTGCTAAAGTCAGAAGTCAATTTAAAACATATACAGAATTTCAACACAACTCCTGGGCCTAAAACATAGACATGAGCAATAAATGAGTGTCAACTTGTACCTGGAAAATAGAGAAGAAAAACAACATGGCCTAGTATTCAAGAGTGGCCTAAGGAAGCTTTTCAAAGCTATGCTGAGAACAGCTGTAGTAAAGGAAGCCCAACTTGAGAGAAAAACAATGTAACTAAAAATATATTTTATATTATAACTTAGGCACAAAACTCTAGTCTTCCAGAACATGGAGATATACCTCTTAACTAGAAAAATCGAAGGTGATTATTATCCCCAATCCAACTCCTCTTTCCTGTCTCTTATTCATCTTTACCCTTCTCCTGCCTTACCTGCCTGTCTTCATTCTTTGGCTCCTTGAACTATTCAGACTTTTATTTCAAAGCCCTCCTATATTTGGCCTTCCTATGTTAAAATTTATCCTGGGGCACCTAGGTGGCTCAGTTGGTTGGGCGTCAGACTTCGGCTCAGGTCATGATCTCACAGTTCCTGGGTTTGAACCACATGGGGCTCTGTGCTGACAGCTCAGAGCCTGGAGCCTGCTTCGGATTCTGTGTCTCCTCTCTCTCTCTGCACCTCCCCCACCCGTGCTCACTCACACGCACTCTCTCAAAAATAAATGAACATTAAAAAAAAATTATCCTAACACATTCACTACTTTCTAAGTACTTTCATTTTAGTAATCATAACAAATGAATGGCTACTAAGACATTACTCACTGTTAAAAACAAAAGGGCAAGGGCATTTGTATTATTAAATAGAAATCTGGGAAGTGCCTGGAATCCGAAGTCACAGAACTGGAATCTAAATTTGACTTTTTCTTTACTAAATGTTCATGTCTTAAATAATCTATACAACTTTCTGGAGGGTTGTAGCTCTAAGTAAGCAATTTTACCTTAACACAACAGCTGATTTTCTTTCTATTCTTGCCTATAAGCAAATTTCTCATTATACTGGTAACTTTTTTACCACTATCATATAATTCAGTAACTGCTAAACAATGATTTCTTTTTTCTCCTTAGCTTAAAATACTCAATCAGCTGTCAAATTCTGCTACTTTATTGTAACATCTTTCTTGAAACATTATTTTCTTCTGTCAATACAGTCATATAGTCAATCATTCTCTGTCTGGATTTAGAAATTTCTTCATCTTAAACTTACCTTCAACTCCTTCATGAAAACCCTGCCAGTTTCTTTTTATAACTCTTCAATGGTCCTAACTCCTGCAAGATCCCTTTCCTAAGCCTGCCACTTAATAGCTATGTGACCTTGGACAAGTTAATAAACACCTCTGTGCCTCAGTTTTTTAAACCTATAAAATCTATATAATGGAGAATAATAATAGCATTTAATGGAGTTTTATAAAAATTAAATGAGTAAATATATATAAAGGCTTAGAATGGTGCTTGGCATACAGTTAGCATTTATGAGTATTAGCTTTTAGAGGAGAATGAGTATATAGCATAATATAAAGGAAAAAATATTCTATCCATCCTTTCACTCTCTTATATCTTGGCATCTTGAGTTGATCCTCTAAAAATTTCCCCATACAGACACACATAGTTAGGTTCTATAGTGTTTTCAAGAAAAACAACAACAAAAAAACCCTGTAAAACTTTTTCACAATAATGGGTCTGGATGTGATCAAATATTGTATACTACACTGCTTTTTCAGTTATTCCCTATAAAGGAGTTTATTGCTTTTTACTCATTATCTCTTATTTTAAGCTCATTTCCTTGCATTGGACACCTAATGCAATTAGTTAAAAAACAGCACCACCTGTCCAGAAAGAGATCACCCATAACTGGCATAGTCTCATCATTCAAATAGCTTCTAAAACCTCAACTTTTCAACTGTTTCCTTATTTTTTCTTAGTGTACTTTTCAGTGACACAAGCTTAATTATACCCTCATGCTTTTGTTCACATTACTAACCAATGTCCATCTATCTAATCCCCATTATTCTTCAAAGTCCTTTATCCTCTGCAAAACCTTCCAAGATAACTATAGCAAACACTGACTGATTTACCGTCCACTTGACCTTTTACTCTCTTTATTATATACTTAATTATTAAAATGAATTGTTTACCACTTTGAGCTTCAGTTTATTCACTTATAAAAGAATAATACCACTTATTTATTTTAATCAGTTTAGAGGATCTAACACAAAACGATTTTGTTGAAAATAATGAACATGTGAGAAGAGGGAAAAAACTTCCAAACCAAATTGGCTGAAATGAATAACCTAAGACACCATAAGGTTTTTGTAACAATTAATGCATCTTTAATAATTTTTGCCAGTTTTTTCGGGTTTTATAAAAAGTCCTCTGATTTTTAAAATCTATTTTATTTCAGCCAACTCTACTCCATAAAATCTGTAATAGAATACTATTGAAAACAACCAAAATATCCAATAAGGAGGCTGGTTAAATAGCTGCAAAATACACATAACAGAATCCTATACAGTCATTAAAATCATGGTGCAAAAATCTACTTATCACACAGAAGTTCATGGCACACTGATATGTGGGAAAAAACAGATTGTAAAATGGTATGTATAGTACCAATGCTATTCAAAAATATCTAAGTCTTGAAAAGGATATAAAAGATACATTTTAAGGGGCTAATCTTATTTATAGCTGAGTAAACCATATTATGTGTGTTCATTTCTGTATCCAATAGAATCCTACACAACGTGTTGGTCACTATGCTAACCTTCTGTCCCCAAGAATGGGAGACAATCATCAAAATAATCTAGAAAGAAATAAATGCAACCACTATAAATCAAATTTGTAAGTATTATAAAGGAGAAGTATCTGATGCTATAAGCATGAACAATAGGGGGCATTTCAATGATTTTCTCTTCTATAATGTTTCTAAGAGTAAGGAAGAGGCTTAAATAACTAAAAATAAATTTAATTAAAAAGCAGAAAGGAAACTCCATTTCTAAAATTAGATAAAAATGCTTAAAAGTTGAAGAACTGTCCCACAGTGCTCTAAAAATATAAAATCATTCTCAACCAATTTGTCTTTGCAGCTTCTACTAAAAATTAGATAAGTCTTCCAAAAATTAAAGCCTGTAGTAATCAACATAAAATGGACCACATTAGCCACATGTACAATTTATCCTAAGTGAAGGCTCATGGATGACACACTTTATCCCAACACATATTCTACAGAATGCTATTACTTGAAAAAAAAATTCCATGTTCAAGTAAACTTAAAAAATACTAGGTTAAACAAAACTAAACAGTTTTCTTTTCTTGAAGACTTCCCAGGGGAAGACTTCCCAGAGTCCTTAAAGGCCCACAATCACTTTTCCACAATTCTGAAGTTCAAAATGTTCTCAAAACTAACCTTTTAAAGTTAATTTATATGGTTGAAAAACCTGACATGAACTGTTCTGAGGTTCTTTATAGTTTTCATCTCATTTAATCTATTTACACATTGTTCTGTAAAAACTATGTGTGTGATTGATTACAGGAGCTACCCCAAACTCAACTGGGGATGTTATTTAATAAACATATATATCATAATATCCTACAATCTGATAATTTCTGAATTTCAACATATCTGATACAGAAGTGTTGTAAAATGCATTATGGACCTGTACTAATGCACAATGTGAATCTATAAGAAGAGCATTTCCACATTTTCCAAACATGGAGCTCACTTTTAAAAATAGTGAAAGAGAAAACACTGGATTCGAGTATGCCCAAAACTCTTGTCAGGAAGACAAGAGTACTGAAGAATGATATAAAACAAATGTTGTTGTTGTTGTTGTTGTTGTTGCTATTATAATAACATTTTATGGGGGTGCCTCGGTGGCTCAGTCGGTTAAGTGTCCTACTCTTGGTCACAGTCTCATGGTTTGTGAGTTTGAGCCCTACATGGGGCTCCATACTGACAGCACAGAGCTTGCTTGGGATTCTCTCTCTCCCTCTCTCTATCCCTTCCCTGCTCACTCTGTCTCCCTCTCAAAATAAATAACTTAATTTAATTTAAAAAATTTTAAAAAAGGGGGGCACCTGGGTGACTTAATTGGTTTTGGCCCAGGTCAGGATCTCAGTTAGTGAGTTCTAGCCCCACACTGGGCTCCACACTGACAGCACAGAGACTGCTTGGGATTTTCTCTCCCTCTCTCTGCCCCAGCCCTGCTCATTCTCTCTGTCCCTCTCTCTCAAAATAAATAAATAAACTTAATTTAAAAAAAAATTTTAGGGGCGCCTAGGTGGCTCAGTTGGTTAAGCGTCTTTCGTCAGCTCAGGTCATGATCTCAGTTTGTGGGTTCGAGCCCTGCATCGGGCTCTGTGCTGGCAGCTAGCTCAGAGCCTGAAGCCTGTTTCAGAATCTGTCCCTCTCCCTCTGACCCTCCCCTGCTCACGCTGTCTCTCTCTCTCTCTCTCAATAAAACATTTAAAAATAATTTAAAATATTTTAAAATACCATTTTAGGGGCGCCTGGGTGGCTTAGTCGGTTAAGCGTCCGACTTTCGCTTGGGTCATGATCTCGCGGTTCGTGGGTTCGAGCCCCGCATCTGTGCTGACTGCCAGCTCAGAGCCTGGAGCCTATTTCAGAGTCTATATCTCCCTCTCTCTCTGACCCTCCCCTGCTCACGCTGTCTCTCTCTCTCTCTCTCCTAGAAATAAAAAAAAAGTTAAAAAAAACCAAACCATTTTATGCACCACTTTAAAACAGAAAGGAGTTTCGCACCTGATTAAAAAAGAGTGGGAATATGCTTACCCAGAACTATCAATGGAGAGAGAAACTGTTATTTTCTCTCCAGATCCAAGTATTTTTGTTACTGAAGACTAACTTTCCAAAATTTGCTCTGAAGATAAAATTAGTATGTAGACAAGTGTATAGGCAAGTGCATTACTTTCTTCCCTGTAAGCTGTCTCTACCCACCTAAACATGCTCAGAGACGGTACATTAAGTACTTGCTGAATTTTCTTTTTTTTTTTTTTTATTCACTTGGACAACTGGATATGAAACTCCCACAAATTTTCTCTCTGATCTACAAATATTCTTAACTGCCATTTAAAAAAATGTACCAACACTTGAATCACTTACAATATAAATTCCTTTTAATCTAATCCTTAGCAGTTAATATTTTTACTCTGCTATTGGTATAGTCTGTATAGGAGCTACATCAGTATCTACCCCCATAAGTCATAATTACCTTTGAACACATGAATAAACACTTAATAAAAGGTTTCAGGTGACAATGGTATTAATAAAACAGTATTACATACTTTAACATTGGAAAAATATTTCCAACTTAAACTATTAGTTAATATTTTTGAGAGGAAAATTTGCCATATCAATCAAACTAAATTTATATAGCTAGTGGATTATTACAAAATTAAAAAGCTTTATTTCTGAAAGTTACTTCAAAAAATTATAGTTTTTCATCACCTGGGCCAATGTAGTGGTTCAACTTGGCAATTATCAGTTCAACAATTAAGCCTGTTCTTAACAGTAAATTTTATGCTTCCTTATCAATGACATATTACATACACATTTTAAAATATACTTAATTGTATTTATTTAAATAACAGCAACTATATCAACTAAACAAACTTCACTCCCTAATTTACCAACTCGTCATCAAATTACTGTCAAATCCTAATTATCTGTTACTGAGGGAAGACATAAAAAATGGAAATCCACAAATAATGACAATAAACCACAAGTCATTATAGTAAACAATTCAAGTTTTTCCTAACCAGGCAAATTTTATAATAAATGGAGTTCATCATCTGCTTTTATCTCACCTATCTTCTTGACAAACAAGACACAGAAACTGATTGAAAGACAAACAACAGGAAAAGCAAAAACACCTGAGTAATGAAAAGATAGTGCAACCAATCACTGAAGACTTTATTTATACAACTTTTTGTTATTCTTTAAATAGACTTGCAACAAATACATGGGATATTCAAATTTGATGTAAGACAAATGTGCAAATCCTCTTACAAATATGCTTCATGTCCTATTAGTTGATGCAGTGTTTTTCCTTGTATTTCATAACATTTTATGAAAATATATACTGAAAACAGAGTGCTAAAAAATATATGATGTGGGAAAAAACTGACACCTAGACTTGCCGTGGTTTAAGTTGCTATGTACTTTATATAGTACTGGGAATGATATCTCCTGATATCAGTGCTGTTTTCATTGTTGTACCACTCTTAGCCTGAGGGGAAAACATTCTCAAAAATGATGGGGAGCATTCCTTATGGAGAATTTGGTCCAGAGAAATGTAAAAACATTACATCCAAAGATCTTCAACTGAAAATTAAAATATACCGTGCCAGTATTTTTTCTGTGAGTATATAAAACCTCTTTTGCTCTGGGTTTTAATCAGTGGAAGAATATAAAACTTGATCCCTTAAACACAGACACACAGACACAGACACAGACACAGATACACACACACACACTTTTTATTCTGTTAATCTGTGCCTTCCATGATGCTTAATTGGAAGAACATGAAGTATGCTTAAATGTAATTCTCAACCATTTGTGTTAGCTTACCAGATTTGTGCTTCTTGTGTTTTGCTTTCTTTTTGATGATCAATAACTTATTCTGGATCTCAGGTTTGTAAGATTTGAATGCAAGAGAATGAAGACTTTCACGCTTTCTCTGTAAGTTTTCATTTAAAACATCTTTCAATTTCTTTTTTTTCTTTTTCTTCTTTTTTGCCCTCATTTTAGTTAGTTTGATTCTTTTGTGACTCTGTAGAGACTGCTCTAATAGAATGTCTCTTACAACTTTGTGGCAGTTAATTTCTGGATGATCACTGTGACTTCCATTTACGTGCATTTGGCAAGATTTTAGAGCATTTTCTTTTAATGGACTGGGCTCAGGCTTTACTCTGGAAGCTTCACCATATTTTTCTTGATTTTCTATAAACCTTATTTCACCTGGACTAAGAGGCTCTCCAAAGCCAGTAACTTCCCCTGGACTCCCTGGTTCCTCTAAATTTTCTTTATAACAATCATTTTTTTTTATTTCACAGGGCCTGCAAATTCTAATTTCACAGCTGGATTTCACTTCCATTTCAACAGAGATGTCATGATTATCCAGGTTCATTTTAGTAGACCCCCAACTTGTATCAAAATTAGTTTCCTGCTCTTTCCTGAAGGCAGAGGAGAGGCCTATACTACACCTATGTTCTCCATTACTTGTACTAACATAGTCACACTTCAATTTCTCCAGTTTGATCCGAGGTACTCTTTGTATTTTGATAGGTGGAACTGGAAATTCTGGGGCCTGAAAAGGTCTCTGTTTATAAATCCGTACATCTGCACCACAGAACTGTGGAAAATGCACATAAGCATTCTCCAAATAATCATAACCCAGGATAACCTCCCTGCATTCATGAATAGGTTGTCCAAGTACAGCATCTTGAACTTCTTTTTGTGTTTCATACACAAAGTCACAAAGACCCTTAAGTAACCATACTTTTTGGTAAAAAGGTAGTTCATGAAAAGGTTTTTCTTCCAATGGATTAACTTCTCCAAGAACTTTAAAAAACTGAGGACATAACCCAAGCTTTTCAGCACAGTTATCAGGATTTTCAGTCTGTCCTACAGCAGTATACCACTGCTGTACTTTCTGTCTCAGTGCTGCTTCCCAGGTCCTATAAGGCAAAGTAGGTCTTCGATGTAAGGTAGGTCTGCGATGAGGAGGACTTAACAGAGAAGTCATTATTTTAGAAAGAAAAGCATTACACTGAGGCATTAGAAGACAACGTTCCAATTCATAAAAGACTATTTCTGGCAAATTTAGAATTTGTTGTGCTAAACAAAGAAAATGACCAATAGCTGGAATTTCCCACATAGTCTCCATACAAGTTGGAGCTGCTTGAGCTAGGAGTTTTCTTTCCCATTCTTCCATTTCCTTTTGACTAGCTTCTTCTGCTTCTTTTCTTTCCTGCTCCCGAAGCCTAAAGAAAGTTTAACAATTATACTATTATTAAAATAGAAAGTACCATAAAATACTAAATATTTGGTGTCATATTAATCTTTAATCAGTAAGGCAAATGGCTACAAAGCGTTCCATTATATGTACCATTATTTTTCTTCAGATGATGAAATAAACATATAACTTGAACCTGAGTCTTCTCACTGACATTTCTGACACCTAAAGTAAAAGTTTCCACTTAAAACACGTAACAATTTCAAAGTAAATGAAAAAAATTTAAACATGTGTACTAAACAAAAGCACAGTGTAGTGCTTTCTAAAAGTAATACCATGTCATATAAGAGCTATAAAGACATTTACATCCTTTGACATGGTAATTACATTCCTAGAAAGTGTTTCTTTGTGTTAACTGGACAGTTAGTGTTAACTTTTAAGCACATAAAAAATTATAAAGAGGGGCGCCTGGGTGGCTTAGTCGGTTAAGCGTTCGACTTTCGCTTGGGTCATGATCTCGTGGTTCGTGGGTTTGAGCCCCGCGTCGGGCTGTGTGCTGATTGTCAGCTCAGAGCCTGGAGCCTGTTTCAGAGTCTGTGACTCCCTCTCTCTCTGACCCTCCCCTGCTCACGCTGTCTCTCTCTCTCTCTCCTAGAAATAAATAAAACATTAAAAAAAAATTATAAGGAGGGTGTATTACACAATTGGGAAATAAGCTGGCTGTTATTAAATAGCCTTAAAAACTAAAATTATAGGATGAGGATGGCACAGGAGTACAGAGACCCTAGGTTTACCTCATTCCTTGAACAGAGGTAGATAAATATCAAATCATTCTCAACACTTAAGAAATTGATCAGAGGGCTGAGAGAATAAAACTTTGCATCTACAAGAAAAATGACCATCTGGTGGAGTTTTGAAACCCAGCCACATGGCTGAGATAAAATACAAGAGTACTATGTCGGCTGGTAGGCAAACAGTCAGACTCAGGGGAAGGCAGGGATCTGACAGAAACTGGGAACACAAGAGAGGTAATTCTTTGCTCTTCTACAAGGACTTCTTGAGGAGTGGTGGGGCGAACTCCTTGCTCCCATGAGGAGAGAGCTGGCAACACTACTTTCTTGATCTCCCCCCATCAGCACTGACCAAATTCAATGAGGTAAACAGCCTCCTCCAATGGAGACCAAAGCTGCTTACACCAAGCTCCACCCTACTGTGCCCTGCAGGCGTATCTCCACTGGGGCCAGACCACCTGAAAATCAGCACAGCATGTCTCACTCCAGGAAGACCAATGCATCCCCTTGTGCACAGAGCTTACTGACAGAGTGCCTCAAAGCTTCAGCTTTAGGAGAAATAAGATCTAGCTTCATTTTTTTTTTTTTTTGATCTTGCATCTTTTACAAGCAGACCCAACCACACCTACACACCTAGATAAAAACCTACCACACAGTGGACAATGTCCAAACACCCCCTACTGTAAGCAAGGCGACACTCTACAGAGGATTGACCTGAGGGTAGGAACAACCAAAATACAACAACAAACTGCATACAGGATACCCCTTTTGTTGGTCTCTTTTTAATATAGCCATTACTCTCAGGAGCAGGAATAGAATAGGCTTTCCTAATAATCACACACAAAAAAACCAGTGACCTACAGAAAATGACAAGACAGAGGAATTCATTCCAAAAGAAAGAACAGGAAAAAGTCATGAGCAGGGATTCAATCAATACATATATAAGATGTCTGAATAGTAATTTAAAATGACTTAAGGACACTAACTAGCTGGGCTTGAAAAAAGCATAGAAGATACCAGAGAATCCCTTACTGCAGAGATAAAATAACTAAAATCTACTCAGGCTAAAATTAAAAATACTATAACTAAGATGCAATCCTGACTGGATGACATGACAATAAGGATGTATGAAGCAGAGGAATGAATCAGTGATATAGAATATAGAATTATAGAGAACAATGAAGCTAAAAATAAGAGGGAAACAACGGTACTGGATCTCAATGGTAGACTTAGGGAACTCAGCAACTCCTTAAAGCATAGTAACATTTGTATCATAGGAGTCCCAGAAGAAGAGAGGGAAAAGGAAAAGACTTATTTGAATGAATTAGAGCTGCAAACTTCCTTCATATGGGGAAGGACAATACACATCAAAAGCCAAGAAGCACAAGACCTCCCATTAAATTCAGTAAAAAACAAAAACAAAAACAAAAATCCACAGCCATCTGCAAGACCAAAATATATAGAAAATACACATAAGACCAAAATACACAGACAAAATACATAGACAAAGAAAGAATCCTGAAAGCAGCAAGGGAAAAAAAGGTCTTAACCTACAAGAGAAGACAGACCAGATTCATAGATCTATCCACAGAAACTTAGTAGGCTAAAGAGACTTGCAGGATATATTCAATGCTGAATGTGAAAAATATCCAGCCAAGAATACTTTATCTAGCAAGGCTGTCATTCAGAATAGAAGGAGAGAGAAAGGTTATCCCAGACAAACAAATATATGAAGGCGTTTGTGACCACTAAACCAGACCTCAAGAAAAATTAAAGGGGACTCTTTGGGAGGAAAAAAGACCAAAAGCAACAAAGATTGAAAGGACCAGAGATCAGTATCAGAAACAGCAACTACAGGTAACACAATGGCATTAAATTCATACCTTTCAGTAACCACTCTGCATGTAAATAAACTAAATGCTCCATTCAAAAGACATGGGATATTAGAAAAGATTAAAAAAAAAAACAAAACATGACCTATCACTATGCTGTCTACAAGAGACTCATTTTAGACCTAAAGACACGTGCCAATGGAAAATGAGGGGATGAAGAGCCAGCTAATGGACATCAAAAGAAAGCTGGAGTAGCCATACTTACTTATATCAACAAACTAGATTTTAAATCAAAGACTGTAACAAGAGATGAAAAAGGGTGCTATATCATAAAAAAGGTGTCTATCCATCAAGAAGATCTAACAATTGTAAAATTTATGCCCTCACCTTGGAAGAACCAAATATATATATATATATATATATATATATATATCAATTAATTACAAACATAAAGAAACTCAGTGTTCTCAGTGTTGATAACACTGCAATAGTAGGGGACTTTAACATCCCAGTTAGAGCAACAGACAGACCATCTAAGCAAAAAAATCAACAAGGACATAACAGCTTTCAATGACACACTGGCCCAGATGGACTTAACACATGTATTAAGCATTTCTCCTAAAGCAGCATAACAGACATTCTTTTCGATGCCACATGGAACACCCTCCAGAACAGATCAAATATTGGGTCACAAATGAGCCCTCAACAGGTATAAAAAGATCGAGATCATATCATACATATTTTCAGATCACAACACTGAAATTTGAAGTGAACCACCAGAAAAAATTTGGAAAGCCTTCAAATACATGGAGATGAAAGAACATCCTACTAACGAATGATTGGTAAACCAGGAAATTAGAGAAGAAATTTAAAAAGTACATGGAAACATGGGGTGCCTAGGTGGCTCTAGTTGGTTGAGTATCCGACTTCAGCTCAGGTCATGATCTCACAGTTCGTGGGTTTGAGCTCAGTGTTGGGCTCTGTGCTGACAGCTCAGAGCCTGAAGAGCCTGCTTCAGATTCTGTGTCTCCCTTGCTTTCTGCCCCTCCCCTGCTCACCATCTCTCTCTCAAAAATGGATAAATGTTAAATATATATATGTGTATACATATATATACACACATATATATATATATTTTTTTAAGTACATGGAAGCAAATGAAAATGAAAATGTGGTGGTCTAAAACATTTGGGATGCAGCAAAGGCAGTCCAAAGAGGATAGCATATGGCAATACAGGACTACTTCAAGAAGCAAGGAAAGTCTCGAATATACAACCACACCTTACACCTAAAGGAGCTAGAACAGGAACAGCAAATAAGCCTAAAACCAGCAGAAAAAGAGAAATAGTAAAGATCAGAAAAGAAAGAAACAATATAGAAGCAAAAATAAAAAGTCCCAAGAGGACAGATCAACAAAGTAAGAGCTGGTTCTTTGAAAGAATTAATAAAGCTGATAAACCCCTAGCCAGACTTATCAAAAAGAAAACAGACAGGACCAAATAAATAAAATCATGAATGAAAAGGACGAGATCACAACCAACATTATAGATATATAAACAATTACAAGAGGATATTATGAAAAATTATATGCCAACAAACTGGGCATTCTGGATGAAATGAACAAAATCCTAGAAACATACAAACTACCAAAACTCAAACAGGAAGAAACAGAAAATTTGAAGAAACCTATAATCAGCAAAGAAATCGAATTAGTAATCAAAAATCTTCCAAGGACACAAGAGTCTTGGGCCGGATGAATTCCCAGGGAATTGTACCAGATAATTAAAGAATTAATACCTATTCTTCTCAAACTGTTCCAAGAAAACAGAAATGGAAGAAAAACCTCCAGATTCATTCTACGAGGCCAGCATTACCTTGATTCCAAAACCAACAAAACACTCCATAAAAACGAGAATTACAGACCAATGTCCCTGATGAACATGAAAATTCTCAACAAGACACTAGCAAATCAAATTCAACAGTATATCAAAAGAATTATTCACTATGATCAAGTGGGATTTATACCTGAGCTACAGGGCTGGTTCATATTTGTAAATCAATCATGTGATACGCCACTTTAATAAAACAAAGAATAGGAACCACATGATCCTCTCAATAGATGCAGAAAAAGCATTTGACAAAACACAACATGCATTCTTGATAAAAACCCTAAACAAAGTAAGGTTGGAAGGAACATACCTCAGTATCATAAAGGCCAAATATGAAAGACCCACAGCTAACCTCATCCTCAATGGGAAAAAACTGAGAACCTTTCCCCTACATCAGGTACAAGACAAGGATGTCCAGGGGCACCTGGGTGGCTCAGTCGGTTAAGCCTCTGACTTTGGCCCAGGTCATGGTCTCACGGTTTGTGGATTCAAGCCCTGCGTCAGGCTGTGTGCTGACAGCTAGCTCAGAGCCTGGAGCCTGCTTCTGATTCTGTGTCTCCCTCTCTCTCTGACCCTCCCCTGCTCATGCTGTCTCTCTCTCTCTCAGAAATAAAAAAAACATTAAAAAAAAAAAAAAAGACAAGAATGTCCATTCTCACCATTGTTATTTAACATAGGACTAGAAGTTCTAACCTAAGCATTCAGACAACAAAAAGACATAAAAGGCTTCAAATCAGCAAGGAAGATATCAAAGTGTCACTATTTGTAGACAAAATGATACTGTATGTTCAAAACCCAAAAGACTCCACCAAAAAATAGCTAGAACTAATACTTGAATTCAGCAAAGTTGCAGGATATAAAATCAACATACAAAAATCAGTTGCATTTCTATATACCAATAACAAAGTGGCAGAAAGAGAAATCAAGGAATCGATCCCATTTATAATTGCACCAAAGCCCTTAAGATACCTAGGAATTTACCTAACCAAAGAGGTAAAAGATCTGTACTTTGAAAACTATAGAACACTTATGAAAGAAATTAAAGAGGACATAAAGAAATGTTAAAACATTCCATGCTCATGGAAGAACAAACTTTGTTAAAATGTTTATTCTACCCAAAGCAATCTACACATTTAATGCAATCCCTATCTAAATACAATAGCATTTTTCACAGAGCTAGAAAAAACAATACTGAAGTTTATATGGAACCATAAAAGACCCACAATAGGCAAAGCAATACTGAAAAAGAAAAGCAAAGCTGGAGGCATCACAATCTGGACTTCAAGCTGTATTATAAAGCTGTGGTCATCACAGTGTAGTACTGGTTTAAAAAGAGACACAATGATCAACAGAATGACAATCCAGAAATGGACCCAGAACTATGTGGTCAGTTAATATTTGACAAAGCAGGAAGAATATCCAATGGGAAAAAAAAAATACAGTCTCTTCAACAAATGGTGTTGGAAAAACTGGACAGTGACATGCAGAAGAATGAAACTGGACCACTTTCTTATACCAGGCACAAAAATAAATTCAAAATGGATAAAGACCTAAATGTGAAACAGAAACTATCAAAATCCTAGAGAACACAAGCAGCAACCTCTTTGACTTTGGCTGTAGCAACTTCTTATTGGACAAATCACCAGAGGCAAGGGAAACAAAAGCAAACATGAACTACTGGGACTTCATCAAGATAAAAAGCTTCTACACAGCAATGGAAACAATCAACAAAACTAAAAAGCAGCCTACAGAATGGGAAAAGATACTTTTAAATGACATACTGGATAAAGGGATAGTATCCAAAATATATGAAGAAGTTATCAAATTCAACACCTAAAAAAACAAATAATCCAGTGAAGAAATGGGCAGAAAACAGACTACGGACTTTTCCAAAGAAGACATCTAGATGACCAAAAGACACATGAAAAGATGTTCAACATCACTCATAACCAGGAAAACAAATCAAAACCACAATGAGATATACCTCATATTTGTCAGAATGGCTAAAATTAACAACACAAGAAACACGTGTTGGCGAGGATGCCGAGAAAAGGAACCCTCTTGCACTGCTGGTGGGAATGCCAACTGTGTAGCCACTCTGAAAAAAGTATGAAGATTCCTTAAAAAGTAAAAAATATAACTACCCTATGATCCAGCAATTGAACTACTAGATATTTATCTGCATCCCAATGTTTATAGAAGCATTAACAACAATAGCCAAACAATGGAAAGAGCCCAAATGACCATGTCCACTGACTGATGAATGGATAAAGAATATATGGTAATATGGGGGCACCTGGGTGGCTCAGTTGGTTAAGCGTCCAATTTCAGCTCAGGTCATGATCTCAGTTTGTGGGTTCGAGCACAGCATCAGGCTCTGTGCTGACAGCTAGCTCAGAGCCTGGAGCCTGTTTCAGATTCTGTATCTCCTTCTCTCTCTGACCCTCCCCTGCTCACGTTGTCTCTCTCGCTCTCTCAGAAAACAAAACAAAACAAAAAAAAGAATATATGGTAATATATATACAATGGAGTATTACTCAGCCATCAAAAAGAATGAACCATTGTCATTTGCAATGATGTGGATTGACCGAGAATGTATTATGCTAAGTAAAGGCAGTCAGAGGAGGACACATATCATGATTTTACTTATATGTGGAATTTAAGAAACATAGCAGATAAACATATGGGAAAAGGAAGAAAAAGGAGAGAAAGGGGGAAATAAACCATAAGAGACTTTTATGATAAAGAACAAACAGGGTTAATGGAGGGAGGGGGTGGGGGATGGGCTGAATGAGTGATGGGCATTAAGGAGGGCACTTATTGGGATGAGCACTGGATATTATATGTAAGTGACAAATTATTAAATTCTATTCCTGAATTACACTATATGTTAACTAACCGCAATTTAAATAAAAATTTGAAAGGGAAAAAGAACTAAAATTTTGAATATCATGTATACACACAAAAAATATCAGAACACAACACAGTACTTAACAAACAAAAGAAATATTGAAAACATGCATACACTGGACAAGGAGATGACAGTACTGCAAAAATAAATAGGTTCTAGGTTGTTGAAATTTTAGATTCTTTTCCTCTTAAAAATTTCTTTACTGGCACTGCTATTAAATCTTATTTAAAAGTTTTTTAAATGGGGGGCACCTGGGTGGCTCAATCGGTTAAACACTCGGCTCTAGGTTTCAGCTCAGGTTATAATCTCAATGTTTCGTAGATTTGAACCCATGTGAGGCTCTGTGCTGATGGTATGGAGCCTACTAAGGATGCTCTTTCTCTTCCTCTCTCTGCCCCTTCCCTGCTCGCTTGCTCTCTCTGAAAATAAACTTAAATAAATAAATAAATAAATCTGGATGAAAAGTGAGTCATAAGTCTTTGTAACCTTGCATTAGACAATATGTTCTTACAACACCAAAAGCACAAGTAATGAAGGAAAAAATAGATAAAGTGGACATCATCAAAGTTAAAAAACTTTTGTGCCTTTAAAAGACACAAAGTGAAAAGACAGAAAATGGGAGAAAATTTTTGCAAATCATATATCTAATGAGAGACTGGTAAGCTGAAAATATAAGGAATACTTATAATTCAGTAATAATAAAAGGCAACCCAAGTTTAAAAAATGGGTAAAGGATCTGAATTGACATTTCTCCAAAGAAGATACACAAAAGAACAAAAAGCAAACATAAAGACGCTGAACGTTATTATTCATTACAGAAATGTAAATCAAAACTACTGTAAGACAGACATACCCACTAAGATGACTATAATAAGAGAAAACAAGTATTGGTTCAAAGGTGGAGAAACTGGAAACCTAGACTAGCAGTTCCTCAGAATGTTAAACATAGATTTACCATGTGATCCAGGAATTTTACTTCTAGGTATACACCCAGGAGAAATGAAGATATATCTACACAAAATCCTGTATATGAATGGTCATAGCAGCTTTACTCACAATGGCCAAAGAATGGAAACACCCCAAATGGCCATCAATTGCTCAATGAATAAATAAAATGTGGTGTATCTGTACAATGGCATATTTATCAATTTTTTAAAATGCTGATATGTGCTACAACATAGATGAACCTTGAAAACATGATACTAAGTGAAAGAAGCCATCCACAAAAGATGACATTTTGTATAATTCAATTTATATGAAATGTCCAGAAATCTATAGGGACAGAACATAGGTTACGGGTTTCCTAGTATTAGGAAGGTCAGGGGAAATAGGAAAGAAATGGTGAATGACTATCAATAGTCTTTATTTTGCAGTGATGAATGTTCTAACATTGACCATGGTAATGGTTGAACAAGTCTGTGAATATACTAAAAGCAAATGAATTTTACACTTTAACTAGGTGACTTGTATGGTGTTTCATATATTTCAATAAAGCTGTAAAAAAAAAAAGGAAAAGACAGTTTGGGAAGCAGAAATAAGAATAACAACAACAAAGGAGGGAAAATATAATAATTTATCTTACTTAGGATTCAAGAGAACTGTTCCTCTAGAAAAGGTGTATAAAAGTACCGAAACAGGACTAATTCCTGGACTCTAAATGAAAACCGAGGCATAATATCAGACACTGGTTATTTTTCTGTACTATCACATTGTAATCTGCAAAACAAATACACAGTTAAGTACACCACTTTGGCAATATCAGAGCTTTCTCTTTTACAGAACAAGCCTACTTTTATATTTTTGGCTAAGAGATCACATTACAACTACCTTGCTATTACAGATACAATAAATTATCTAATCAAGTAGTCCTGGTTCATTTTAAATAAAAGAAACTGTCAATTGTGATTTAGCATTTATACATATTAATTATATTTGAACAAACAATGTTAGGAATTCTTCATAAAATTCAAATTTTTTTCAAATGTGTTCACAGTTTTAAGGGCTTAAAATCTTTTACTGAATGGAACCATTGGTGGGCTGTTAGAATGTGGCTTCAAAAGCCCACACAATCAGCAGAAGGGTGTACCAGAAACAAGAGCCTCTTCCCCTGTCCCCAACTATGGGGCTATAACACAAATTGTCCTCCCAATAGAAGTGGTAGATGGAAAATATAATATCTCTCTTAAGAATATGTAAGGAAAAAATAATATCTCTCCTAAGAATATGTTACTACAAATTGACTCACATGTATTTATTGCTGACATTCACATTTCTAGGTGCTCAGAAAAATACCACACTAAGAACCAAGTTTAATATGGTCTCAGCCAAATTTGTTGTCTGGTACTTGAACAGAAAAAAAATCCTCTAAGGAAATGTGTTTTATACCTAGATCTTAAAAAATTCCCACTGATACAGTAACAAAAACTTAGTTTACAGTCAAAGACTACAAACATAAAATAAGGTATTGTGAAGGACAGGAAAAAATCAGCCCCACAAAAATATAGAAAGGAATTACAGACATAGAAAATACAATATTTAGTGAAAAGAAAGTGTAAACATGGGTTGAAAAAAGCCTATAAAATACAAAGTAGTTGTGAAAAGAAACTAAAGAACTTCTAGATATGAAAAAGACAAATATCAGGGGCGCCAGGGTGGCTCAGTCGGTTGAGCATCCAACATCGGCTCAGGTCTGATCTCACTGTTTGTGGGTTCGAGCCCTGCATCAGGCTCTGTGCTGACAGCTCGGAGACTGGAGCCTGCTTTGGATTCTGTCTCCCCATCTCTCTGATCTTCTTCCCACTCACACTCTGTCTCTCTCTCTCACAAATGAATATTAAAAAAAAAAAGAAAAAGAAAAATACAAATATTAAAAGAAAAAACAGATTTACAGTTAACTCTTCAAAAGCAACAATGGAGGCCAAAAGACAATAGGATATCATTAATATACTTTAAAAAATAACTATCAATGTAAATTTCCATTAGAGCAAAAATACCTTTCAAAAAATGAAGACAAAAATAAAAATATTTCAGAAAAACAACCCTTCAATATTTGTGATGAACAGAACCCCACCTAAAGAAATTCTAAAGAATGTACTTCAGATGGAAGGACAGTGATCCTTGACTCAAGGTCAGAGATAGAAAAAGAAAAAAAAAGTGGTGATAGGAAAAGAGAAAAAAAGTGTTGATATATAATCTGTATACACATGGCATAAAATAATGATAAAAATGCTTTGTGGATTTTAAAAGACAGAATTAAAATACATTACAACAACAGGAAATAAACTTGGTAAAAAATGATTAAAGTGATATGTATTCCAAAGTCTTTGCATTAATTGGGAAGGTGAAAATGCTGATTGATTTTAGGCTTTGATAAGTTAAGTAAGGAATGTGAAAATTTCTAGGGTAACTACTAAAATAACAGACTTTATAAATTCAAATTCTCAGAGATGGAAACATTTAAGAAAAATGTTATAATAATCAAAAGTGGTGGGTGCAGCTAAAGTAGTATTATGCGGGAAATTTATATATGAAGAAGGTATATTTAAGATGACAGAATCATCCTGAGTCACCTTGCACCATAGACACCAAGGCAACAACTACATCTAACTAACTCATGAAACTAACTCTAAAATGACATGAAGATTGACAGAACAGATCTTCTATAGGTAGTTGCTGAGAGAAGGAACCTATTAAAAAGAGTAAGAGGGGCAGACACACAATCAAGAACCAAAACCCGAGTGAACCTAACCACAGATAGGAGGGATAATCACAAGCACAGAGGAGTGAGGGTAGCAGTAACCACACCCTGGCCCTGGGGACTCACAAATCTCCATAATATCTACCTTTGCAAATTAGTGGGGCTTAACTCTAGGAACTTAAAAAAAAAAAATCGACAGGGTTTAACTCCAAGAGAGCAGGAACATGACAGGAAACCGAGTACTTGCCCCTAAAGAGCCAGCATGCTAAAAATCTTGGCCCAAGACACAGTACAGAATCAACAGTTTGAAAAGTGCCTGGGGTATACATGAAGAAGATTTACTGACTAATCTTAGGACTGTTGCCAATAGCGCAATGATGTGCAAACTTCCCCAGGAACAAAAGTGCTGGCAGGCACCATTTTTCTTACCTTTCCCCAGTGTAGACAGCCAGATTTGGAGAGCCAATGCTATCACTCTTCATCAACCCTGCTAGCACCACAGGCCTTGCTCTGCCACTACCCTGCAGACCCACCCCATCCAACATGCCTACACGAGAAAGTGACTCTCCAAAACAGCTTCTACACTGCCATACCATCAGGCAGTCCCAGCTGGGACTGTCACTACTCCAAACTGACTCCCTAAGTAGGGGTTAGGGTTGTGTAGAGGAGGAGATATCCACACATGTCAGCATGTCTGTAGTTTCT
This sequence comes from Crocuta crocuta, assembly GCF_008692635.1. Classification (NCBI taxonomy): domain Eukaryota; kingdom Metazoa; phylum Chordata; class Mammalia; order Carnivora; family Hyaenidae; genus Crocuta; species Crocuta crocuta. The sequence continues at coordinate 87,476 of NW_027530889.1, forward strand.
GCAGCTAGGCCTCTTAGCTGGCTGTACAGGAAACAAGAGCAGATCTTCAGTGTGCCTGTAGCTATTGCAGAAGCTAACTGTAGCCAGCCAGGCTGAGTTCCCACTACTGTGCTCCCAGCAATTGTGGTATAGCCACAACTGGAGGCCACATGCAGCTCACACGGGTGACATCCTTGGAGTTTCTAATTCTGATGACTAGGGGGGATTGTGCTACAGGCCACTTCAGGACCTCTACAGGAGGCACTTCTTTTTTTTATGTGTAGTATGTATGTATGTATGTATGTAATCTCTACACCCAACATGGGGTTCAAACTTACAACCACAAGATCAGGAGCTGCATGCTCTCTCAACTGAGCCAGTCAGGTGCTCTTTACAGGAGGCCACTTCTTACAAGACCAGGAGAAGAGACAGAAAAGGGGGCAGAAAACCTAATGAAGAAATAATGGCTGAAAACTTCCCTAACCTGGAGAAGAAAGCAGACATCCAGGTCCAGGAATCAAAGACAGGTCCAAACAAGATGAACCCAAAGAGGTCCACATCAAAACACTTAATAATTAAAATGGCAAAAAAATTAATGATAAAGAAAAACTCTTAAAAATAGCAAAAGAAGTTATATACAAGGAAAACCTCAAAGGCTAGCAGTTGATTTTTCAGCAGAAACTTTGCAGGCCAGAAGGGAATAAGCGTGATATATCCAAAGTGCTAAAAGAAAAAAACTACGATCAAGAATAACTATCTGACAAGGTTATCATTCAGAATAAAGAGAGAGATAAGGAATTTCCCAAACAAAAGTTAAAGGAGTTTTTCACTACTAAAGCAGTGTTCTAAGACATGTTAAAGGGAATTAAGTGGAATGAAAAGGCCACAACTAGAAGAAAGAAAATTATGATAGGAAAACATTTCACTGGGAAAAGTAAACATAAAGTAAAGGTAGTAGATTAATCACTTATAAACATGGAGGTTAAAATACAAAAGTAGAAAAATCACTATCTAGAAATTAGTCAAGGGATATAGATAATAAAAAGATATAAAATATGACACCATATACATAAAACATGGAGGGAGGAATAAAGATTTAATGCTTCTAGAATGTATTTGAACTTAAATGACCATCAACTTAATATAGTTGTTTTTTTTAATTTTTAACATTTATTTATTATTGAGAAACAGAGAGAGACATAGCATGAGCAGGAGAGAACAGAGAGAGAGGGTGACACAGAATCTGAAGCAGGCTCCAGGCTCTGAGCTGTAGGCACAGGGGCCCACGAACTGTGGGATTATGACCTGGGCTGAAGTTGGACACTCAACCAACTGAGCCCTTATCGATTGTTATAACACACAGGATGTTATATATGAATCCAATGGTAACCACAAAACAAAAACCTATAAGACATACAAAAGAAGAGAAAGGAATTCAAGGACAACACTAAAGAAAGCCATTGAAACCACAATGGAAGAGAGCAAAAGAAGAAAGCAACAGAGAACTACAAAAACAACCAGAAAATAATTAGCAAAATGACAATAAGTAAATACTGGTCAATAATTACATTAAACATAAGTAGACTCTAGGCTCTAATAAAAAAAACCATAGAGGGACTATATGAATAAAAAAACAAAACCTATCTGTATGTTGCCTACAAGAGACTTACTTCAGACCTAAAGGTACCTACAGACTGAAAGTGAAAGAATACAAAAACATATTCCAAGCAAATGGAAGCAAAGGAAGAAAGGAAGAAAGGGAGGAAGGAAGGGATGGAAGGAGGGAGGGAGGGAGAGAGGAAGGAAGGAAGCCCCCGGAAAACTGGCTGGCCAGGGTAGCAATACTTATATCCAACAAATTATACTTTAAAACAAACACAGTGACAAAAGACATAGAAGTAAATTACATAATTATAAAGATAATCCCAACAATAGAATAAAACAACTGTTAATATATATTCACTCAACACAGGGAATACCTAAATACATTAAGGCAATATTAACAGATGTAAAGAGAGAAACTGAAAGCAATACAATAATAGTAGGGGGACTTTAAAACCCCACTTACATCAGTGGATAGACCATCCAAACAGAAAATCAAAAAGGAAACAATGGCTTTGAATGACACATTAGAGCAGATGAACCTAACAGATATATATACAGAACATTCCATTCCAAAATAGCAGAATGAATTATTTTCAAGTGCACATGGACCATTCTCCAGAAAAGATCACATGTTAGCCCACATAGTAAGTTTCAATAAATTTAAGAAGGCTGAAATCATATCAGGCATCTTTTCCAACACAATGGTATGAAACTAGAGATTAATTACAAGGAAAAACACATGAAGGCTAAATAATATGCTCCTAAACAACTAATGGGTCAATGAAGATATCAAAGAAGAAATGAAAAAATATATGGAGACAAATGTAAAGGAAAACACAATAGTCTCAAATCTCTGGGATGCAGCATAAGCTGTTCTAAGGGGGTAATTTAAAGCAATACAGGCCTACTTCAAGAAACAAGAAAGATCTTAATCTAAGCTTTCACCTATAGGAATTAGAAAAAGGAAAAAGCCCAAAGTTATTAGAAGGAAATAAAGATTAGAGTGAAAATGATATGGAAGCTAAAAGTAAACAATAGGAAAGATCAATGAAACCAGGAGCTAATTCTTTAAACAAAACTGATAAACTTTAGTAAGACTTATCAGGAAAAAAAAAAAAGCAGATTCAAATAAGTAAAATCAGAAATGAAAGAGAAGTAGCAACTGACATCACAGAAGCTCTAAGAATTATAAGAGAATACTATGAAAAATTATATGTCAATAAATTGGACAACCTAAACAAAATAGATAAATTCCCAGAAACAATCTTCCAAAACTGAATCAGGAAGAAATAGAAATTCTGCACAGACTGATTACAAGTAATAAAATTGAATCAGTTATTAAAAAATTCCCAAGAAACAGATGTCTAAGATCAGGTGGCTTCACAGAAGAATTCTACCAAACATTTAAAGAGTTAATACCCATTCTTTTCAAACTTTTCCAAAAAAGAGAAGAGAAAGGAAAACTTCAAAATTTATTCTATCAGGTCATCATTATGCTGATACCAAAACCGAAGACACTACAAAGAAAGAAAACTATAGGCCAATATCCCCAATGAACACAGGTGGAAAAATCTCAACAAAGTATTAGGAAACCAAATTCATGACACATTAAAAGATCATTCACCATGAACAAGTGGGATTTATTTCAGGGAGGCAAGGAGGTGGTTTAATATTCACAAATCAATCAACATGATACATCATATTAACAAGAAGAATAAAAACCGTATGATTCTCTCGATAGATGCACAAAAAGCATTAAACAAAATATAACATCCATTCCTGATTAAAAAAAATAAAAGAACTCTCAATAAAGTGGGTCTAGAGGGAACATCCCTCAACATAATAAAGGCCATATAAAAAAACCCTACAACTAACATCATAATGGTGAAGAAACTGAAAGCTTTTCCTTAACATCAAGAACAAGGCAAGAATGTTCACTCTCCCCATTTTTACTCAATAGTACTAGAAGTCCAAACCACAGCAATCAGACAAGGGAAAAAAACCCAAAAACCTAAAAGGCACCCAAACTGGTAAGAAAGAAGTAAAACTTTTACTATTTGCAGATGACATAATACTACATACAGGAAAAAAAAAAAAAACCCAAAGACTCCATCAGAAAACTATTACAATAAGTGAATTCAATAAAGTTTCAAGATATGAAATTAACATACATATGTATTGCATTTCTTTACACTAATAGCAAAGTGTCAAAAAGAAATTAAATAATCCTACTGACAACTGCACCAAAAAAAGAAACCTAGAAATAAATGTATCCAAGGAAGTGAAAGACCTTTGCTCTAAAAAGTATAAAACATTGATAAAAGAAAGTGAAGACAACACAAGTGGAAAGACTTACCATGCTCATGGACTGCAATAATTAATATTGTTAAAATATTCATACTGCTCAAAGCAATCTACAGATTCAATATAAGACCATTAGAAAATCAAAAGTATTTTTCACAGAACTAAAACAAATAATCCTAAAATTTTTTTGGGAGCCCCAAACGGCCCCAACAGCCAAAGCAATCTTGAGAAAGAAAAACAAAGCTGGAGGAATAATGCTCCATAATTTCATACTATACTATAAAGCTATAGTTATCAAAACAATATGACATTGGCACAAAAACAGACACACAGATCAAGGGAACAAGGTAAGACAGCCCAGAAATAAACCCACGCTTATATGGTCAGTTAATCTATAACAAAGGAGGGAAGAGTATGCAATGAGGAAAAGATAATTCTTTCAATAAATGGTGTTGATGGGAATGTAAATTGATACAACTACTGTGGAAAACAGCATGGAGGCTATATTAGCAACTTTATGACAAATAACAATTTCAATAAATCAGTCAAGTTTTTTGAAAAACACAAATTAACAAAATTGACAGAAAAAGAATGAAAACCTATATAATGTCTATCTATTAAAGAAACATAATTAGGGGCGCCTGGGTGGCTTAGTCGGTTGAGCATCCGACTTTCGCTTAGGTCATGATCTCGCGGTTTGTGGGTTCGAGCCCCGCATCGGGCTCTGTGCTGACTGCCAGCTCAGAACCTGGAGCCTGTTTCAGAGTCTGTGTCTCCCTCTCTCTCTGACCCTCCTCTGTTCACGCTGTCTCTCTCTATCTCTCCTAGAAATAAATAAAACATTAAAAAAAATTAAAAAAAAAATAAATAAATAAAAACTAAAGAAACATAATTAAAAATTTTCCCCACATAGAAAAATTGGGGTCCTAAAGCCTTCACTACAAGATTTCATCTCAAAACTTTTAGTGAATGCAATATTAGAAACAAAATATAAAAGAGACATGTTAAAGAAGTAAAAGAGGGAATTAAAATAAGTAACAAATTATCAGAGAATTTCAAAGAATCATCTTTCGGATTTGGATTTCCTTTATGTAAATTTAAAAACAAACTAAAGAAACTTAGAGAAATAGGGGCGCCTGGGTGGTTCAGTCGGTTGTGTGTTCAACTTCGGCCAGGTCATGATCTCGCAGTCAATGAATTTGAGCCCCGCATTGGGCTCTGTGCTGACAGCTCGGAGCCTGGAGACTGTTTCAGGTTTTGTGTCTCCCTCTCTCTGCTCCTCCTCAACTTGTGCTCTGTCTCTCAAAAATGAATAAATGTTAAAAAAATTTTTAAATAAACTCTTAGAAATAAAAAAATTATAAACACAAAAATAAAATATTCAGTGGATAAGTTAAAAAGTTGATTGTACACAGGAAAAGGCAGAGCTGAAGAAATTTCAAAGAATTCAGTGCAAAAAGACAAAGTATAAAATGTATGGAAGAGATACAAAGACCAATGAAGGACAGATTACAATCTAACAACCAACCAATTGGAGCTTCAAAAAGTAAAAACAGAGAAGAGGGGTAGGAGGATGGTGATGATGGCAATATTTGAAGACATAATGGCTAAGTATTTCCCAGAACTACTAAAGGACACAAATCTTCAACTCAGGAAGCCCAAGAAAATAAATTAAGAAAGCCACACTTGGGCACATCATAATAAAACAATAAAATATCAAAGACAAAAAGAAAATTTTAAAAGCAGAGAAGAAAAAAAGATTATATACACAGAAATTAAAAAGGGTTTAAAGATATATTAATAACAACAAAATAAATCAGAAACAGTATCACTCATGAATGAGGATAAATTAATGCTTCCAACTGAACAACAACAAAAAACATAACTGATTCTAACTAAAGTAAAAACTTTTAAAGTGTCTTCTGCTTCCACCCTAAATCAAATAACAAGGAATCAGATTTACTCTCCCACCTGAACCAACCAAAAAAATCCTGCCAAAATAGATAACAGAATGGTTTATAGGAACCTAAGTATCAAGCAAAGGTCAGTGATCCTCTAAGAAATGGGAAACAGACAAGGTGAGCCCAACAACTGTGGCAGTTTATTGCCTGACAAGATTTTCCAGGCCATGTGGCAGGGAGGGGAAACCTGGACAAGAGTCCAGATATACAAAGACAGCTAGAGTCTGCAGGGTATAATACCAAAGAGGAGAGAGCTGAATGAAGTGAGAACATCATAGATGATCAGAGGGTCCCCTTTGAATATACAGAGTACTAATTAGTGCATGCATGTTAGATAACAAGCCAAGGCTAGGTAAGGGAAAAAACATCCAAAATATTTGAAAACAATATCTATTCCTACCAGCCACACTAGAAGAACTCACAAATCATGGGATATCGAATAGAATATTTGGTAGTAGAGAGTAATTAGCCCTAAACTGACCATTGCTCTGGACCCAAGTAACAAATCCTAAAAGATCCAAATGATCAAATTGTTTCCAAGTAATTTAATTGCATTCCAGAAAAAAGCCTACGAAGATTTACAAGAGTAAAATATAGGAACAAAAACATCTACCATCCTCCAAGACAAAACAACGTTTGGCACCTAAACCAAAACCAACAGGCATACAATAAAGCTGAAACACATGACCTATAAAAGGAGAAAATTTAATCAATCAGATCTGGCCAAGAAATGAAAGCAAATGTTAGAATTAGCGAAGAAGGCCATTAAAGTAGTTATTGAAACCATAATCAATACAGTCAAAAGATTAACTAGAGACACAGAAGATATAAAATAGACATCAATAAAACTTTTGAGATGAAAACTACAATGTCTGAGATGAAAATATACTGAAAATACTAATGGCAAATTAGACATGGCGGAAGAAAAGATTAGTGAACTTAAAGACAGTAATAGAAACTACCCCAATTTAAAGATCAGAGAAAATACCTCTAGAGTATATAATTTGGGGGGAAAAATGATCACAGAAAGAAATTCTAAGATATAAGGATTAGAGAACAAATCAACTGTTAACCATGTGGGTAAATAAACATTATATTACAAAATACAATAATTACAATAATGTCAAAATTACAATAATTACAATAATAAGAAAAGATCCAAATTAAGAACAGATATAAAGAGCATACAACTTCCAAATCAGTGGAAATGGCTGTAAGAGAACTAAATCTTCACCTTTCACAGATTGACTTCACTAGATAATGCCAAATCAAAATATTAAAAAATAGCAATTTAAGCATGCAATTTGAAATGTGGAAACAATCACTAAAATATCTAAAGGAGGATATTTCTGACTCATCGACTTGAGGTTGAGCTGAAGTAAGGCTGCTGTCATTATAAACCTTAATAGAACTACCTGACTTTTATACTAAAAAGCCTATGTGGGGCAACTGGATGGCTCAGTCAGTTAAGCGTCTAACTTCACCTCAGGTCATGATCTAGCAGTTCATGGGTTTGAGCCCTGCGTCAGGCGCTGTGCTGACAGCTCAGAGCCTGGAACCTACTTCAGGTTCCGTATCCCTTTCTCTGCCCCTCCCCCAGTCATAAACACACACACACACACACACACACACACACACACACACACACACACTCTTTCTCTCTCTCTCAAAAATAAACAATAAAAAAATTAAAAGTCCTGTGAAATAAAAAATTCTTAAATCAACTTTTCAAAAGCAAAGCAATATAAGCCAGGTAAAATTAAAGAGTCTGTTTATCTTAAATTTATATTGTGTCTTTTACCATGAAAATGAGTTTCTCTACATTTTAAATACTGAGAAGAGTAATCATTTATCCTTCAATATTCTGCTGTTAAATACCAAAAAGGTTGTCCAATTTTCTCAAGGAATATAACTGAGTTTCTTTAAAAGTTTGGTATAGACAATGGAATACTACATGGCAATGAAAAAGAATGAAATCTGGCCATTTGTAGCAACATGGATGGAACTCGAGTGTGTTATGCTGAGTGAAATAAGTCAGGCAGAGAAAGACAGATACCGTATGTTTTCACTTACTTGTGGAAAAGGAGAAACTTAACAGAGGACCATAGGGGAGGAGAAGGGGAAAAAATAGTTGGAGAGAGGGAGGGAGGGAGGGAGGCAAACCATGTTCTCTTGAATACTGAGAACTGAGGACTGGTGGGTATGGGGAAGAGGGGAAGGCAGGTGATAGGCATGGAGGAGGGCACTTGTGGGGATGAGCACTGGGTGTTGTATGGAAACCAACTTGACAATAAACTATGAAAGAAAAAAAATAAACATAAAAAATAAAATCAGCTCCCTGGTTAAAAAAAAAAAGTCTGGTATAGATAACTACATCTATTGGAATACCAACCATCAAAATGCAGGTAATTTAGTACTTTTAGCATTAAAATTGATTTTGGTCAACCTTGTCACAATCAATTTTGTTTCTACAGAAGTGAAAGAATAAAACTAGTGCTTGAGAAAGAAATGAAAGGGGAAGTTGGAACAGACCAAAACACTTTTATGAACTTGTTTTTCCCTACAGTAGTGATAAGCAACCTTTGGCCAATAAAGATTAGTGATACAGTAATTTCTTTAATTACTCAATTCAACTTATTGATAGGGACACGAAGGACATAGAAGGGTAAGAAAACTTTCTCAGGTGTAGATAGTGGGTTAGTGTAAGTGCCAGAAATACATAGTTTGCCATTGGTAGCATCAACTGGTTTACACTTGGAATAGGAAAATTAGGCAATGATGTGATACACACATTTTGTTGGCTCGAGTACCTGGAAAAGTTATGACATAGTTGGGGCATGCATGATACTGCCAACTGTGGGTATTGCCTGAAGTTACTTAAGGGCTGCTACAAACATTTCTGTTCCTTATATATTTTACCTTTCAAGGAAGACTGATGGATAGAGTATAAAAGGGCATGAGGAAGAGAAAGAAAGTCCAGTGTGCTGTAGGCAAGCATCACAGAATATAGTCCCTTAGAACTACAAGTGTGAGTCTTTCTTCTAACCCTCAGGAGAAATGGGGCTTGTCAAAGAGCTATAGAGTTAATACCTATGATTCACTAATTTTTGAAACCTTTGTCACTCACTTATAATACAATTAAACATTTTATTTTAATACTGTATTATGAAATGCTGAAGCAAACCACATTTGCTGACAAGGACAGATAAAATTCACCACTTTTCAAGGTTATTCTCAATTTAAAAATTAATTCAAAAGTAGGATTCTAAAATCAGATATAGTAGTGCATATTTCTAAAATGTTAGTTCAAAAAATTAAGCAGTGCTGGGGAGATGCTATAAAATTGTCTGAGGATAGTTCTAAAAACCACATTTGCTAAATAAGAAGGAAATAAAAGGTAAACACCACCAAATGAACAGAAAAAGTGGTCCAAAATTTTTTTTTTGCCTGGATAAGTCTCATTTTTGATATTGTTCTTTTTTGGCTTAGAGAGTGTTTATTGTTACTGTGTGAAAAAATAACAGAAGCTATGCTTAAGGTTATTTTGGTCATGTGTAACTAAGGAACATTGCTAATGAGTGAAAAACTTTGCCAAACAAATTGTTTCAAAGTATACTAACTTTACTAGTTTTATAAATGTTTTTTGAATGTGTACCAACTGTAAGGATACAAAGAGCTGAAAGCATGGGCTCCACTTTTTTTTTTAAATTTTATATTTTATTTATTTCTGAGAGAGAGAGCGCATGAGCAAGCAGGGGAGGGTCAGAGAGAGAGGGAGACACAGAATCTGAAACAGGCTCCAGGCTCTGAGCTGGCTGTCAGCACAGAGCCCGACGTGGGGCTTGAACCCACAAACTGTGAGATCATGACCTGAGCCAAAGTCGGATGCTTATCCGACTGAGCCACCCAGGTGCCCCATGGGCTCCACTCTTTAAGAGGCTACAATCTAATAAAAAAAAAAATAGGACCTTTAATCCAAAATAATCCATGAATTAAGGAAACAATACAATGTATGCAAATTGAAGGCATGAAAAAAGAAAGCAAGCCATTTGTTTACATTTTCTAAAATAGAAATTATAGTATTAGTTGTTTAGTCACGCCTCCTACTTAACTGCCAACAGAAGAATCTCTTCTGGCTAAAGCAGAAAAGGAATTTATTTAAAGACTAGTAGGGAGTTTACAGAAGCCCTGTTAAGGGCCAGGAAACCAAAATAGTATATATGAAAATATGAATCCCAACCACACTTGGAGAGCTTCTCCAGGAAAAACTAGGTTGCCACCACAACTTGACAACTCTGATACTAGGAACTTAGAAAACCAGAAGCTCATACCACCATCTTTGCCAAAAGATAAACCCCCTGTCCAAGACTGTCACCTCAGGTTGCTCTCATACAATTTTAAGTGAGACAATATATGACTGGTCATATGTCTCTGTCTTAGCTGTGAATGGGAATGAGAATATATTTTCTAGCATCTATTTTGAGAAGTTAGGACTTGTAATATAAGAATTAACAAAAAATGTAGGGAAGCTATCCAAAATGGTGGGTGGTCACAAATAATGAATGTCTACTGCATTAAATCATTGTTATTTTATGGTGCAGAGAAATTGAAAATAAGTCAGTTAATAAGTTATAGTTTTTATTTCATAAAAATGTAGAAAATATGTTTAACTTCAGTGATTTCCAAGTCAATAAAATACCACTGAGCTTATGTAAATATATGAAACAAGAGTATAAAAAAACACATATGCTATTTCTGGAATCCGAATAGTTTTAACAAAAAAGAATGGTGAACAGGTCCAATATTGTTAATAAAGCAAAAGTAGATTTAATGATCCAAACTGCCACCTAATTATATAATTATAACAAATTAACAAAAATTTCCTTGAGGATAGTTAACTTCCAATTTAACCAATTTTATTTTTTTAAAAACCTATCTATAACATATTATATACTACCCTACATAATAAACAAGATATATAAAATGTAATAATATTCCCCTAGTAGTTCAAAGTCACCATTACAAACAGAATGCAGTGATTATGAGTGGCTTAAAGACTATTTCTGCAACTATAAATTAACCAGCCCTCTCACCAACTTTCCCAAAATTTTGGGTTGTAGTGTTGTTGTCTCTTAAATCAACAGTGCCCCTGTACACCAATCAGCTCCAAGACTGCCTACTGTTCTATCAGCATTTATATGAGGATTGCCAAGCTTTTAAGCTTTACTGAACTTTTATTCCTTTCTGTTCAACACACATAATCTGTTATCTCCTTTGCATTAGTTTCCAATGCTGACCAAATAAAGATAGTAACAGAAGAATGCCAGGATTTTGCATTTTTTAATATGATTTAAGAAACCATTATTTTAATAGCATATGCCATACAAAAATGGGAAACTACCTACTGTATAAGAATTAAAACAAAGAGTGGAGACTCCCTCGGAATTACAAAACAGAGATCTAACTATGAAATTTACAAGATTTTAAAAAATACTTTAATGTTTGTGTCTGCTCAGATGATCAGCTAAAAATTATCAAAAGCCCATCAGATAACTGAAGTATTACAATATGAAAATATGCACTAGAATTGTTCAGCTTGCTGTCAATTTGAATTTGATAGAAAAGTTGTTTTAACCTACTTAACAGTATGGAAAATTCATCTTCTCACTTCTTATGCCAAAAGTTTTAACAGAAGAAGTAGAATGGAGGGGAAGGAGAAAGAGAAAGGAGAGGGGAGGAGGGAAGAGGAGGAGATGACCAACAACAAAAATGACAAAGATGAAGATGACCAAGATGAAAACCAAGATAAAGATGAAGAAGACTAAGATGCCACCAATGCCTATGCCCAGAACTTAAGTACAACCACAGTAATCATGTGATCTTTGTACACTTCCCTATCTTCAATATGACCCTTCCTTATAAGGATTTCAAAGTTCCTGTCTAGAACTGACTTTACAGTACCTATATTCTAGTCTCTGACCAACTGTTAACAAATATTAGATAGAACTGAAAGATTGACAGAATGTAAGGTATAATGACACCTTATGATGTTAATTATACACAGGGAGGAAGGATTTGTTTAGCACTCCCACCTATCATAGCACATGTTGCTGCCTAAATGTCACACTTTCCCTCTGAGGACTCCAAAGAAATCATGGGATAAGTTAAAAATACATTGAAAAACTTACCTGTCCCACTACCTATTTGCCACATTACAAATTTCAATATTTATGCTTAACTATAAAAGAAAAGCATACTTATGTTAGAAAATTTAGAAGACACAGGTTGAAAGAAGTCCCACCATTCATATGTCTTTAGGTGAACTCTAAATGTGGATGCACATGAAGTTAACAATCTCCTGTACTGAAAAGAAGGAAAAACAGGCCACTGAAGTTAGGATAGCAAGTATGAGGAAAAGAAAGATATGAGAATAGAGCACTATGCTGAAACTTAAAGGTGAAAGAGGGCCTTGTAAATACTATTAAGCCATTAAAGTTTTCGTGTGTACTTGCTTTGTTTGGGGGAGGTTCTAGGTAATGGGATAGGTAAGTGGCATCAACAAATTTGCATCTCAGAAAGTTCACTCCAGTTTTAATGTAAAAACAGCCTGGAATTAGGCAAGCATGGACAATGTTAAACCAATTAAGAAAAGTCTATCATAGGCTGAAGTGAGAAATGAAGAAACTAGATGGAGGTAGAGAAATAGAAGAAAGTGGGCAGATTCAAAAAAGACTTAAGAAATGAAACTAACTGTTGAAGGAATTAAGATAATCCAGAAGTAGGGGAATCCTGGGGTTTCCTTGTCCCTCAAACACAGCTGTATTGAGGTCAGATCAATTGTAATACTCAAGAAATCGGTCTGGAGACTGGCAGAAGGATCTCCAAGGTTTGAGGGAGACAGCATGGCAGGTACAAAGTGTGTGGAAGTGAACTGGGGGAGAGAAAAATGAAGTGCTGTGGGGAGAAGGGAACCCTTTCTGTGGAGAGAAAAAAGGGAGGAAAGGAGGAGTTGAGAGAGTGGAGCACTGGGTTCGCACAAAAGGAAAACCTGTCTGGACTAACTACCAGAGAGCAAGAAGTACTGAATGTTGCAGGGTTTTTTGTTTTGTTTTTTGCAAACAGCGTTTAGAGCTCAAATTCTGAGGTTCCGGAAGTGCGCAACTTTCTCTGGAGTAGAGCTGTGGCACAGACTCCTAGGAGAAGGAGGGAACTGACCCTAGAGAGCATAGTGTGGTATAGGGATCGCCCAGGCACACTAGGAGAGACCATTTCCCTTCCTGGAATGCTTTTGGAAGAGGGTATATTGCCCCTTCAAAGATAAAAGATTCTGTAAGCTCAGCAAAGGCCTTTCATTGGCAGGGGACAAAGTAGCACCCAGAGAACATGTAAGCTTTTTGTTGCTTTTAGAGGTGCTCTGCCATGGATTCCGTGCAGTGCACCGAACTATTTTTCTGGCATAAAAGACATTAGACACAGTGTGGAAAGGCTCTGCTCCTTAAGAGGGGGGTGGATCGCTGAGTGCTAGGTTCTTTAAGACATCAAGTTTTTAATCCCAGCACAGAAAAAACACAGGAGAACTGTGGTACAGGGAGAGCTGAACTGCTCCCACTATTCTGTGAGGGCTGCCTGAATAGCCGGAGGTGTGAGATTCCCTGTCTGGGGACAAGAGATTTGGGTTGGTGCCATTTTCCCCCAAACACCAACACAATGGACTTTGCTGGGCAGCAAAGGGACCCCCAATGTGGGTGGGGCCCACTTACACCAAACCCTGTCCCCATGCTTGCAAATGCTTATTAACTAAAGCAAGACTGACTCTGAGCCAAGGCAGCCAGCCTTTCCTCCAGAAGACCAGCACAACCAGCATTCATCATGTACCAAATGTACTGAAAATCCAGTGCTTCAAAATTATACCCACAGTTCTGGTGGAACTAGAACTAAGCTTACATTTTTTACTTTTTCTTTCTTCTTCGTTTTTTCTAGCAGCCTCATAGTTTCTTGCTTTTTTTTTTCATTTCCTTTTCTGTCCATTTTTGGATCAGCTTCTTTATTCTTTTCTTTTTCTTTCTTTTTTTCTTTTCTTCCTGTTTTTTTTTCTTTTTCTTTGGAATCAGTCTTTTAGGTTTTTGATTCTCTGAGGTTCCCTCCCCTCTTTTTCTAGGCTTATTTTAATAAAAATCAAGGCACACCTAGTTAAAGGTCCAAATAGTCCTCACTGCAAGCAAGGATGAGCTCCAGAGTGGACTGACCAGTGAGAAAGAGCAGCCAAAACGACAACAGCAGAGTGCACACAGCATACACAGAAACACTTTCTTAAGTGCCAGGCCCTAGACCTTGTATAACCTCTTTTAAATATAATATTACTCTTAGGTGTAGGAAACACAAGTTCTTAAAACATGCAAAAGACAGAAACTGAGCCAAAATGACAAGAGAGAGGAATTCTCCCCAAAAGAAAGGTCAAGAAGCAATCAAAGCCAAGGGTTTGCTCAAAAAAGGTATAAGCAATATATCTGAACAAGAATTTAGAACAACAGTCCTAAGACTACTAGCTGGGCTTGAAAAAAGCATAGAAGACACCAGAGAAACACTTGCTGCAGAGATCAAAGACCTAAAAAGTAGTCAGGCTGAGATAAAAAAATGCTATAACTGAGATGCAAAACTGACTGGATATAGTCACAACAAGGATTGAAGAAATAGAGGAGAGAATAGGCGATAAAATTATGAAAAATAATGAAGATTAAGAGGGAAAGTAAACTATTAGATCACAAGGGAAGACCTGGAGAACTTAGTGATGCCATAAAATTAAACAATATCCATATAATAGGAGTCTAAGAAGAAGAAGAGAGGGAAAAGGAGGTAGAAGTTTTCCCCTAATCTGGGGAAGGAAAAAGGCATTCAAGTCCAAGAGCACAGAGAACTCCCCTCAAAATCAACAAGAACAGGTCAACACCATGACATACTATAGCAAAAACTGCAAAATACAAAGATAAAGAGAGAATTCTGAAAGCAGCTAGTTAACGTCTTTAACCTACAAGGGTAGACACATAGGTTAGCAACAGATCTGTCCACTGAAATTTGGCAGGCCAGAAGAGAGTGGCTAAATATACTAAATGGGAAAAATACACACCCAACAATTCTCTATCCAGCAAGGCTTCACTGTAAATAGAAGGAGAGACAAAGAGTTTCCCAAACAAAAATTAGAGGAGTTTCTGACCACTAAACCAGCCCTGCATGAAATTTTAAGGTGGACTCTGAGGAGAGAAAAAAAAATAAAATTAAAAGAATAAATTTTTTACTTAATTAATTAAAAAATAATAAATGAAAAGACTAAAGTAGCAAAGACTATAAAGGACCAGAGAACATCACCAGAAACACTAACTCTATAGGTAACACAATGGCACTAACTTCATATATTTCAATAATCACTCTGAATGTAAATGGACTAAAAATGCTCCAATTAAAAGACACAGGGTTCAGAAATGATAATAAAACAAAACTCATGTATATTCTGCCTAGAAGAGATATCTACACCTAAAGACACCTGCTGATTGGAAGTGAGGGGATGGAGAACCATCTATTATGCTAATGGATGTCAAAAGAAAGCCAGAGTTGCTTTACTTTCATCAGACATACTATATTTTAAAAGAAAGACTGTAACAAGAGAAGAAGACGGGCATTATATCATCATTAAGGGGTCTATTCACCAAGAAGATCTAATCATTGTAAATATTTATGCCCTCAACTTGGGCAAAAACAAATACATAAATCAATTAATCACAAACATAAAGAAACTCATTGATAATAATACAATAATAGTAGTGAACTTTACTACCTCTATATACAGTAATGGACAGATCATCTAAGCAGAAAATCAAGGAAACAATGGCTTTCAATGACACACTGGACCAGTTGGACTTAACAGATATATTCAGAACATTTCATCTTAAAGCAGCAGAATATACATTGTTCTGAGTGTACATGCAACATTCCGCAGAACAAATTACATTTGGGTCCAAATCAGCCCTCAGCAGTTACAAAAAGATCAAGATCATAACATACATATTTTCAGGTCACAACACTATGAAACTTGAAGACAACCACAAGAAAAAATTCAGAAAGCCCTCAAATATATGGAGGTTAAAGAATCCTCCATTAGTAGGATTACTAATAAATGAATAGGTTAACCAGGCAATTAAAGAAGGAATTTAAAATACATGGAAGCCAATGAAAATGAAAACATGATAGTCCAAACCTTTTGGAATGCAGCAAAGGTAATCTAAGAGGGAAGTAGATTGCAATTAAACTCTATCACAAGAAGCAAGAAAGGTCCTAAATGCTCAACCTAACCTTATACCTAAAGGAGCCAGAAAAGAAACAGCAAATAAAGCTTTAGGCAGCAGAAGAAGGGAAATAATAAGGATTAGAGCAGAAATAAACAATATAGAAACAAACAAACAAAACAGTAGAACAGATCAATGAAACTAAAGGCTGCTTCTTGGAAATAAACAAAATTGATAACCCCCTAGCTAGGCTTATCAAAAAGAAAAAAGAAAGGATCCAAATAGATAAAATCACAAATGAAAGAGATTTTACAACCAACACCACAGAAATACAATTATAAGAGAATACTATGAAGAATTATATGCCAAGAAACTGGGCAATTGGGAAGAAATGGACAAATTCCTAGAAACCCATAAACTACCTGGGTGCCTAGATGGTTCAGTTGGTTATGTGTACAACTCCTGGTTTAGACTCAGGTTATAATCTCACAGTTCGTGAGCTTGAACCCTGTGTCAGGCTCTGTGCTGACAGTCCAGAGCCTGCTTGAAATTCTCTCTCCTTCTCTTTCTGCCCTTCCCCCGCTTACACTCTTGCACTCTCTCTCTCTCAAAATAAACAAACAAACTTGAAAAGGAAAGGGAAAAAAAAGGAAAAGAAAGGAATCCACAAACTACAAAACTTGGAACAGTAAGAAATAGAAAATATGAACAGACCCATAACCAGGAAAGAAATTGAATCAGTAATCAAAAATCTCCCAAGGAACAAGAGTCCTGGGCTGGATGGCTTCCCAGGGTAAATTCTACCAGTCACTTAAAGAAGAGTTCACACATATTCTTCTCAAACTGTTCCAAAAAACAGAAATGGAAATAATGCTTCCAAACTCATTCTATGAAGCCAGCACTACCTTGACTACAAAAACAGCCAAAGATACCTCTAAAAAGGACAATTATACACTAATAGCCCTGATGAACCTAGATACAAAAATTCTCAACAAGATACTAGCAAAGAGAATTCAACATTACACTAAAAGAATTATTCACCATGGCCAAATGCGATTTACTCCTGGGCTGTAGGGC
This sequence comes from Crocuta crocuta, assembly GCF_008692635.1. Taxonomy (NCBI): domain Eukaryota; kingdom Metazoa; phylum Chordata; class Mammalia; order Carnivora; family Hyaenidae; genus Crocuta; species Crocuta crocuta. The sequence continues at coordinate 104,679 of NW_027530889.1, forward strand.
TGGTTCAATGTTTGCAAAACAATCACAGAAATATACTGCATTAAAAAAAAAATAAAGTATTAGAACTATATGATCCTCACAGCAGAAACAGAAAAAACATTTGACAAAATACTGCATCCATTCTTGATTTAAAAAACCCTCAACAAAATACAGATAGATGGAACATATCTCAACATCTTAAAGGCCATATATGAAAGACCCACTGCTAACCTCATCCTCACTGTGGAAAAACTGAGAGCCTATCCCCTACAATCAGGAACAAGACAAGGATGACCACTCTCATTGTTATTACTTATTATAGCACTGAAAGTCTTAGGCTCAGCAATCAAATAGCAAAAACAAATAAAAGGCATAGAAATTGCCAAGGAAGAAGTCAAACTTGCACTATTTGCAGATCCCATGATACTCTATGTAGAAAACCTGAAAGACTCCACCAAAAAATTACTAGAACTAATTCTTGAATTCACCAAAGCTGCAGGATATAAAATCAATGTGCAGAATCTTGCATTTCTATATACCAATAGCAAAGCTATTCCAGAAATCCAGGAACCAGTCCCATTTACAACTGTACCAAAAACAATAAGATACTTAAGAATATACTTAACTACAGAGGTAAACCATCTATACCCTTTAAACTATGGAACACTTATGAAAAATATTGAAGAGGACACAAAGAAATGGAAAAACATACCATGCTCATTGATTGAAAGAACAAACATTGTTAAAATATCTATACTATCCAAAGCAATCTATACATTTAATGCAATCCCTATCAAAATCCCACCAGCATTCTTCACAGGGCTAGATTAAACAATCCTAAAATGTATATGGAACCAGAAAAGACCAAAATAGCCAAAGCAATCCTGAAAAAGAAAAAACAAAACTGGAGGCATCATGGTTCTTAATTTCACGCTACTGTACAAAGCCGTAGTCATCAAGACAATATGATACTGGCACAAAAACAAACACATAGATCAATGGAAGAGAAGAGAAAATGCAGAAATGGACAACTATATTGTCAATTCACCATTGAAAAAGCAGGAAAAAAAAATCCAATAGAAAAAAGTCTCTTCAATAAATGGTGTTGGGAAAACTGGACGGTGACATGCAGAAGAATGAAACTGGACCACTTTCTTACACCTCACACTGGACACCTTTCTTACACTTCTCCTACAGGAGAACAAAGGCAGCAATCTCTCTGACCTCAGCTGAAGCAACTTCTTACTAGACACGTAGCCAAGAGGCCAGGGAAAGAAAAGCAAACATACTACTGGGACCTCATCAAAATAAAAAGCTTCTGCACTGCAAAGGAAATAATCAAAACTAAAACACAACCAATGGAATGGGAGAAGATAGTTGCAAATGACCTATCGGATACTAGGGTTAGTATCCAAAATCTTTAAAGAACTAACTAAACTCAACACCCACAAAACAAACACCCCTGTTAAGAAATGGGCAGAAGACATGAATACACACTTTTCCAAAGAAGACATCCAGATAGCTAACACATGAAAAGATGCTCAACATCACTCATCATTAGGAAAATACAAATCAAAACCAAAATAAAATACCACCCTTCAACTGTCAGAAGGTCTAAAATTAACAAGACAAAAAACAACATGTGTTGGCAAGGATGCAGAGAAAGGGGAACTCTCTTGCACTGCTGGTGGGAATGCAAACTGTGCAGCCACTCTGCAGAACAGAACGGAGGCTCCTCAAAAACCTGAAAATAGAACCACCCTATGATCTGGCAATAACACTATTAGTTATTTACCCAAAGGTTACAAAAAAACAAATTTGAAGGGGTACATGCACCCCAATGTTTATAAGCAGCATTAACAATAATAACCAACCTATGGAGAGAACCCAAATGTCTATCAACTGATGAATGGATAAAGAAGATGTGGGATATACATACAATGGAATATTACTCAGACATAAAAAAAAAAAAAAAATCTTGCCATTTGCAATGACATGGATGAAGCTAGAGAATATTGTGCTAAGTGAAATAAGTCAGTCAGAGAAAGATAAATACCATATGATCTCATTCATATGTGGAATTTTAAGAAACAAAACAAATGAGCAAAGGGAAAAGACAGAGAGACAAGTCAAGAAAGAGACTCTTAATTATGGAGAACAAACTGGTGGTTACTAGAAGGAAGGAAGTGCAGTGTAGGATGGGTCAAATAGGTGATGAGGATTAAGCAGTGCACTTGTGATGACCACCCGGTGATGTATGGAGGTGTTGAATCATTATATTGTACACTTGAAACTAATATTACACTGTATGTTAACTAACTGGAATTTAAATTAAAACTCAAGAAAAAATTACATACGGTTAAGCTATGCTATACTTTATTGAAAAGGAAGAAAAATGAAGTCAATGTAAATATTTCTCCTTCAAAATGTAAGGAAAACAAAAGTTTTTTCAAATCAAAAAATGAAAGTTTATTGACAGACCTACATTATGAGTAATGATAAAGAAAGTTGTTTAGGCAGTAGAAAAATGACACCACATGGCACCATGGATCAATACAAAAGAAAGTCAGACTGTTGGGAAGAGTATACGTATGGATAAATTTAAAATATGTTTTCCCTCTAATTCTTAAAATTCTTCAAAAAGTAACTATTTAAAGAACATACAGTAATGGAGCATTGGGGTTTAAAATACACTGTAGAAATAAAATGACAACAACAGCTCAAAGTATGAGAAGATGTAAACAGTATACTGTAAAGTAGTATAACATTTGAAGTTAAATGGGATAAATAAGCACATATTGTAAAGCCTAGAGAAGCCACTAAAAAAAAATTCAAACAATGATGGCTCATAAGCCAACAGTGGAGATATATGCAATATTAAATAATGTCAGAAATATTATCAGGGATAAAAAGAGACACTCATGATAAGAAGAATGTCAACCCATCAAAAAACCCTAAGCATCAAAATCTTTCAGAACTCAAAGTACAAACAGACAAAAGGCCCTATACTAAAATCAATTGTATATCTCTACAAAATTCTATACAAAACTCTATATAAATTTTCTACACAAAATTGTATTTCTATATAAAAATAATAAATTGAATTTTAAAAATAATTTACAATTCCATCAAAAACATGAAAATATATATGGGTAAAATTAACCAAATATATGAAAAATGTAAACAACTTAAAATTATAAGATAGCACTGAAAGAAATTTACAATTATCCAGAAAATTACTGATAAAGTCCATGTAATTTCAATCAAAATTTCCTCAGACTGTTTATTTTTTTGTAGGAGTTTGCAATATGATATAAGTCACACAGAAATAAAGTCAAGATCCTAGAATAACCTAACAATTTTGAAAACAAAAAACAAAGACTCATATTCCCAAATTTCAAGGCTTACTATAAAAGCTACAGCAATCAAGTCAATATATTATTAGCCTAAGGACAGACCTAAAGATAAATGAAACAATATAAAGTCCACAAAGACTCACAAATGAAACAGAATATAGTTCACAAAGTCTCACTGATTTTCAACAAAGATGCAAATCTAATTTATAATGAAAGAATAGTTTTTTCAACAAATGATATTGGGACAATAGACTATATGGGAAAAATAATACTTTTATTCTTACTTCAAACCACATATAAAAATTAACTTCAAATGAATCAAAAACCTAACCATAAAATAAAAATTTAGAAATTTCTGGGGAAAAAAAGGGAGAAAATTTATAATCTTGGGTAAGCTAAGATTTCTTAAGCCATAAAAAGCACAAAACATTTAAAAAAAGAACAAACCCAAACTAAAAATTTTCCTTTTCTTAAAATTAAACACTGAAAATCAAAGGCCATAGACAAGGAGAAAATATCTGCAATACAAATATATCTGACAAAGTACTTGTATCCTTAATATATAAAAGAATTCTTAAAATTCAATAATAAAAAGCATTGGAATGATAAAGTGACAAGAGCAGTTTCTTCTGGGGACAAAGGGAAAATACAGGGAATCTTGATTTTACCTATGTTAATTTCTCTAAAAATTGCTGAGTAGTAAGTACATATGGCTTTATTATAATTTTATTTATTCTTTGCTTCGTGTTTAAAATATTTATAACTTAAAAATCAAAACTTAATGCTCTACTCAAAGAAAAAGTTTAATTCATATTACTCCATGAAATTATCACTAAGACATTTAATGGAGGATTTCTGCCCATGTCCTATTCACTTATGTTTATTTGACATTAAACACAGGGCACAAATAAACATACATAGAACTGGAGGGGAAGAAGAAGATTCAGTCATATTTCTAGTTTTCTACTAGTCATTCCTACTTGAACAATTAAATGTTTCCCTTACCACTTCAAACAATGTACTAAAAAGAATTTACTGATCTTTCCCATTCTAAAAGAGATTTAGACTCTTCTGTTTTCTTTGTTTGTTCCACCATTTTACAAGTCATAAGGACAGTATATTGTTTAGGAGCACAACCTCCAGGGCCAAACTGCCTGGGTTCAAATCTTGACTACCACTCAAAAACTGCTTGACCCTGGACAAGTTAATTAATCTCTCTGTGCTTCAGGATGAATGTTAAATACATGTAAGATATCTAGAGCTAAACATGGCAAATAATCATGTTTAATAAATAATTACAATCTTTTTTTCCCTCCTTACTGCTCTATCACTATGATTATAACTATGTCCTGACTTACATTTGTCTTTTCCTTTGTTTCCCCTTAGTATTAAAGAAGGTACTAAGTAAGTCTTTTTACTTGTTCCCAGGACAATCTGACCTCTCTCTCTCTATTTCTGGTCATCAGTAGTGGAGATCTAGACTACTACAGTTTTCTTCCCAAAGCGTTCCTTTTCTTCATTTTTTTCTCCATTCTAATCTATTATACCCTATTGTCAGATTAATCTTTATCCCTTTCCATAAAATCCCTTTTCTTATAGCAGGAGTAGTTCTATGAGGTTTTGTAGAAGGGAGAAAAAACTGTATTTCACAGTGGATTCTGAATTAATCACTAGAATAAAAAGTATGTTGTAAGAAAGTCTCAAAGTTGAGTTTTAATCATCCAATTATCAAAGCAAGCTAAATTTATTACTATGAAAGTAGCAACAACATATTATAAATTGCTTTTGAGTAAGCATTAGCAGTTCCCTATTATATCAGCAATCATTCCTAACATAGTTTGAGTATGAGATTTGATTTAGTATGAAAATCACAGTCTTTTTTGAGTAATCACACTTCTTTGGGACTTTTTCTCTTTGTTATAAATAAAATGTTATATAAATGCCATCAATCTATGCTCCCAGATCATAGAAGGTAACACTAAACACAACATTCTTTCTTGATGAGCCCAGAGTAAGGTGAATATCCAGAAAATTAATACCAATGGAGGATATAGCAGAGGTGAACCTATCATCTACCTGTCATTTTGAACTACACAATCTTTGGAATTTCTTCTAATTTTAAAGGTATATGAAACTATTCTATACCTAATTTGTATCTAAGCGATACAAATCTATATAAAACTCTCTTGATTTAAAATTTGATAATACTTTTATTTCCATTTATAATTCTAGAAATCTAGAAGGCATTCTGAAATCTTTTGTCAAAATTAATTTTTATAGCTTCAAAGTAATTTGGATTAAAGTTTAATACTGTATTTTAAAACAAATTTCACTGTGATTATTTCATTTTGAATTCATACACTTGGTGACCATGTATTTTGCAACACAAGTAAAATGGGCCCAAAGTGACATGGACACACAAAAGTTATACAGCTCTACTCTTGGAAAAGTACTTCCTAGAAATTTAAACATGAAACTTTTTTTAACATTTACCTTTTTTCTTCTTTTGCTCTCAGCTGTTCTTCCTGTCTTAAAACTTGAACCATTATAGACTCAAAAACTCCACTTGTCAAGCCTGCCAAACTTCGTGGTGTTGACCGACGCCTTGTTGAGGTACATGCAGTTCCCTTCTCATCCTCCAGTCCATAATAGCCTCTAGATGTAACTGCTATCGTTGTCTTTTCTCTCAAGTGCCTTGGAGAAGAATAAGTCAGTTCATAAGGTCAAATCTTTCTGGGTAAGCAATAAACCCCCTTAACCAGCATCTTAAGAATAATCTCTTTTGCTAATTATATAATGTATATAGTTAAACCTTACTTAGCTATGCTCCAGATTTTTCTTTTGTTTTTTTGTTTATTTACTGTTGAGAGAGAGGGAACGGGGGAACGACAGACACAGGGAGACAGAGGATCTGAAGTGGGTTCTCTGACAGCAGAGCCTGATGTGGGGATCGAACTCCTGAGCCACAAGATCATGACCTGAGTCAAAGTCAGATGCTTAACTGACTGAGCCACCCTATGCTCCAGATTTTTATTCACCCTACACTAATTTTTAGTTTTCCTTACCCATATCATAAAATCAGTCTGACAAGCCCCTACCCTACATTTAAGAAATACATAAATCTTGGGGTACCTGGGTGGCTCAGCCAGTTAGACGTCCGACTTTAGTTAGCTCGGGTCATGATCTCGCAGTTGGCGGGTTAGAGTCCTGCTTTGGGCTCTGTGCTGGCAGCTCAGAGCCTAGAGCCTGCTTCAGACTCTGTTTCCCTCTCTCTCTCTCTGCCCCTCCCCCACTTATGATCTGTCTCTCTCCCTCTCTAAGAAATAAACACACATTTAAAAAATTTTTTTAAATATATAAATCTTTAGCACTAAAATTAATCATTAAAACACTATCTCTTTAATGGAAAAAAGTTTATTGCTTGCAAAATTAAATGCAACTCATCTTTGCTTCGTATAATTCATACTACTTATCATTGATATAGGAGAATGCGCAATACTACAAAAACATTTTGGGAGAGTAAATTCATGGTACATAAATACTTTGAAGAAATTATAAACAAATGAAGTATACAATATATAACTGCAAATTTGGAAACCTGACTAACCTATAAAAAGAATCTAGGAATTGAGATTACCTCTTCAATGTCACCACAAATGTCTCTCTACTCTATAATGTTCTAGTAATACTGAGATACTAATCTAATAATTGAAAATACTGCTGAAAAAGTTTCTCAGCAGTTTGTTTAATTATCCATAAATCCCCTTAATGAATGTGAAATAACTGATTAAAACAATTTATGCTGTAAGGGATGCCTGGGTAGCTCAGTCGTTTAAGCATCCAAGTCATAATTTTGGCTCAGGCCATGATCTCACAATTGTGAGATCAAGTCCCATAACAGGTTCTGTGCTGACTGTGGAGGCTGCCCGAGAATCTCGCTGTCCCTCTTTCTCTCTGCTCTTCTCCTGTTTGCAAGTATGCATATACTTGTTCTCTCTCTCTCAAAATAAATAAATCTAGTTAAAAAAAAAATCACACTGGAAAAAAAAGATTAATGTTATCATGTTTTAAAGTCTAAATTAAAACCTGACTTCTGAACTTTTATCTATAAAAGAGAGAATTACAAAAAGCATCAGGGAAAATACCTTCTCTTTTACCTTTGTAAAATATTCCAGAGTCTCTGAAGGTTTTGTACATGGTATTGTTTCTACAATGGCAAAACCAAGTCAATACCCCAGGTAAGCATTCAATATGCTCAATAAGAATCTATGTAAATTAAAAGTTGACCCTGTTTCTCTGCTTTCCTATAAGCTTCCTTTAATGTAACATAGGGTAAGATTCAACAAAACAAACCTTAATGGCATGAAATACAAAGGCCTGTCCATCTTGGAGTTTGTTCACAGTGGTTTATTACTCTAAGTTATTAGAACTTTTGTAAGAATCTTAGTCTTAGGCCATCTAGATCCCATAAATGGTACAACTATAAGGTTCTACTGAACTATGGCACTATTATGTATTTTCTTTGTTATGGGGATAATAATATAACTGATTTAGCTTTAAGTACGTCATGAACCTTTAAATTAGTTTTCAACTAATCCTAAAGAATTTGGGCTAATATATAATACCCATACTGTTTCAGGCTGTGATTATTTTATACACAATAGCATAGATGGCTAATTGGGCGGGGAGTAAGAAATGTGGACCAAAAGTTAATAAGCTGTCTGGCAATAACAGTAACTTTAATTACTTCCTCATCAATACTAATGGAAGAGAATATTAATGCACTGAAACATAATGATCTCTCTGAGGCCATAGTATATGCAGAACACTGGGAATAAGAGAGTTGAGGGAAATAGTAAGACACACAGCTAAATTGTTATGTAAACAAGTCAGCAACTAAATTTTACCCTTTAACTTCAAGTAGAGAAGTCCTACGAGTAGAAAAGGTGAAGTTTAATATAAACTACTTTTTTAAACAGTATTTTTCATAAATTAATATCCTTTAGAGAAATATTCAAAGAGAAATTAATGCTTTAGAGAAATATTCAAAGAGAAATTAATGTCCTTTACTACTCATCATAAATAAAAATGGATATACTTTGATATTTATTATTCATAATTAAAATACAAGAAGGAAAACTATAATGTCTCTTTCATATCAACATGTCATGATTAAGACATATTCCTCAGTATTGGGGAGAATCTAAGGAAAGAATAATTCTCATACAATATTGAATATGTAAAATTGGCACATTATTTTTTAAGTCAATTTGGTAATAATCATTAAATTTAATGTGCACATATTCTTTGACTCATCATGTCCCTAGAAATTTATCCTATAGACGTATCTCCACAACTGTGAGCAATACGTACACACACACACACACACATCACATACACACACACAAATGCACAATTGCACAGAATACTGTTATTTTAAAAGAATAACCCCCAAAGCGCCTGGGTGGCTCAGTCAGTTAAGCAACCAACACTTGGTTTCAGCTCAGGTGACGATCTCATGGTTTGTGAGTTCAAGCCCTGTGTCAGTCTCCACAGCTGGCAGCGCAGAGCCTGCTTGGGATTCTCTCTCTCTCCTTCTCTTTGTTCCTCTCCCGCTCATGCTGTTTCTATCTCTCTCAAAATAAATAGGTAAACTTAAAAAAAAAGAAGAACCTGTAAACATAAAGGTCCTTTTATACAACATGGATTAAATAATGTGTACCATAACATGGAATAACATCCATCCATCAAAAGGAATAAGGAAGTCTGTATGTACTCACTGTAAAAGATGTCCATATTACACTTTTCTGTGTTAATACAGTCCAAATTTCAGAATTCAGAGGCTTAATTCTGTTTCAAATTATTCAAGTTAAGTATTAAGAAAGAAGTAAATTGCTATTGAAGCCTTACTTATGGTTAATATGTGCACTGACACTGCCCCCCCCACTAAAAACAGAGGTTTGAAAAGGTTTCCCTTATTATGTGATTTTTGTTGTTGCTATCAAAATAAAATGTAACAGCTAAGAAAACTGTATCTGAACATTAAAACTTGGAAACAAAATTATCTAATATGTTTAAAAATATTGTAAATAAAGAGTTTCAGTCAAAATTTAAATGTAACTACAGCTCTCAGGGCGCTGGCAAGATAACACTAAACTGGATGTAATGTTTAATGAAAAGACTATTCACAAATGTGTAGCCAACGTTAACGGAAACTAGAAAGGGATGGTGAGGTACTCTTGGGCTAGCTAAAGAGCTCTGGACCCAAAAGGGGAAAAGATGGGATAATACTAGAACAAAGGAAGCTATAATTATAGAAGAGGGCCACAGAATGATGGAGCACAGTTACTGACAATATATAGCGCAGCAAAGAGAAAGCTGTCTGTTAGACTATCCCAACCTCTCTCAGTCCTCCTGTCAGTGCCTCCCATTGACTGAACCCAATCAAAAGCCAGAACACAAGGCAGACCATTTGATGCAATCCTTAGAAATCAGCCTCTTGGGACACAGAACACATTGCACAAAAGTGGAGAATAGATTTGGAGGAGCAAATGAGAATTATCCAACAAAGTTGAACCTTAGTATCAGACTTCAAGAACAACTATTTGAAATTAGGGAAGACAGAACTCTTATTGGTGAATTGCAACAAAAACTTTTGCCTGTCTGATAAGCAACAAACTTTTGTCTGTCTAATATAGTCAGCCCAGCTTATAATGTCATTCAATCTGGATGTATGCATCTTTATGAGTTCTGAATTACAAAAGTCATTAAAGTCAAGTACCAAAGTAAATTTAACATAAAACAAAAGTTACAAATAGTTCAATAGCCAAGTATTATACCAAGATTTTCAAAACTAATGAAATATCACAATGCCCTCTTCAAAACTAACGTTTTATAACATTAATGCTTAAGTATTAGATTGTAACATTTTACAATATATTAAACATAATAGTACAAAATACGATTAAATGATTGATAAATAAATATAGATACATTGGGGGTACCAATATTCAAAATATTTTCTGCTTGGGAAGCCAGATTATAAAAGCTTGGAAACAAGTATTCTCATATTCAGCTGTACTGGATATCCAAAAAAGTTTTCAGAAAAAAGTCTTCATGCCTACAAAAAAAGGTAGGCAGAAGATTCCATGTGCACTTGAAAAGAACATGTATTCTGTTGATTTAGGGTGGAATGCTCTGAATATATCTGCTAAATCTATCTGGTTCAGTGTGTCATTCAAAGCCACTGTTTCTTTGTTGATTTTGTTAAGATGTTCTGTTCACTGATGTAAGTAGGGTGGTAAAGTCTCCTACCACTGTTGTATTATTATTGATTAGTTCTTTTATATTTGTTATTTTTTTATATATTGGGATGCTTCCATGTGGGGGTGTATATTTATAATTGTTATATGTTCTTGTACGATGTTATTACATAGTATCCTTGTCTTTCGTTATAATCTTTGTTTTAAAGTCTAGTTTGTCCAATATAAATATTGCTATCTTATTATCTTTGTTTACTGACATCCATTGGCATGATAAATATTTCTCCATCCCCTACTTTCAATCTGCAGGCATCTTTTCTTCAGAAATGACTCTCCTGTAGGCAGCCATATAGATCAGTCTTGTTTTTTTAATCTACTCTGTCACACTCTGCCTTTTGACTAGAGCATTTAGTCCATTTACATTCAAAATAATTATTGAAGTTTTTCTCTGATCCTTTCTTGTCTTTCTCTCATGGTTTGCTGGCTTTCTTTGGTGATAAATTTCTTTCTTTTATTCTTTGCGTCTCTATTACTGGTTTTTGAATTTGTGGTTACCATTAATTTTGTATATAATATCTTCTATATATATGATCGCTTAAATTTAAACCCATTCTTTTTTCCTCTTCCTCCTACATTTTAGGTATATGGTGTCATTTTACATCCTCTTATTTTGTGAATCTCTTGAGTGGTATACTTATTTTTACTGTTTTTGTATTTCCTACTTTTCATTCCTTTCTTTATGGTCTTTCTTTTCCACTCAAAGAGTCCCCTTTAATACTTCTAGTAGGGCTGATTAAGTGGTCATGAACTCCTTTACTTTCTGTATGAGAAACTCTTTGTCTCTCTTTGTATTCTGAATGATAGTTTTACTGGGTAGAGTATTCTTGGCTGCAGATCTTTCACTTTCAGAACCTTAAATATTTCATGTCTCTCCCTTCTGGACTACAATATTTCTGCTGAAAAATTTGATTGTAGGTAAACTCATGAAGCTTCCCTTGTATGTATCTTTTTTCTCTTGCTGCTTTAAAATAAATTGTCACTAATTTTTGCCACCTTAATTACTATTTCCCTTGGTGTGGACCTCCTTGAGTTGACTTTGTTGGGGGATCTCTGTGCCTTCTGGATGTGCATTATCTGTGCCCTTCCCCAGATTAGGTAAATCTGCAGCTATTATTTCTTCAAATAAATTTTCTGCTCCCTTTTCTCTCTCTTCTTATTCTGGGATCCCTGTAATGGGAATATTACACTTTTCGAGGTGTCTCTTTAAGGGGAGGGTCTCAGCTTCCAGCACCCTCTGAGCTCTCCCAGAACGAAGCCTACTGATTCCAAAATTCCAAACTTTATGTCCTGTTTGTTTTAGGAACCCACAAAATCAGCCCTTCTCACTTTCAAAGCCAAACGTTATAGAGATTCAGCCTTCCCATGTAGACTCCGCAGTGTGATACTGTTTCTTGCCCTTTTCCACCCTTGCAACTCCCTACTGCCCTGCAATGGCCATGGTTTGGCTTCCCACTGTATCTCCACCCTTCCTAACCTCTTTCACGTGGCCTCTTCTCCACCGTTAGCTGTAGAGTTTGTTCTGCCAGTCTTCCGGTAGTTTTCTGGGTTATTTACACTGATATGAATGTTACCTATTTGTATCTGTGGCACAAGGTAAACTTAGGATCCTCCTACTCTGCCATCTTCCCAGCTTCCAATATGATATTTTTTCATTCATATTTACTCAACTGCTCTATACTATGTGATTACTTTCTGGTCAAGGACTTGAAATAGACTTTGCAAAAAACAGTTTTATATCAGTAGGAAAGAGTAGAGAAAGAATACTAATTATATTTATTCCTGTTATTCATTTATTCAAAATATTTGCGGAGCAACAGGAACTCAGCAATAAACAGGTTGACAATTTGTATATACTGAGTGAAAAGTGAAGAATTAAAGATGAATTTGATATATTCAGAATGAAATAATAGTGACACAAAGAAGAAGAATGTGAATGCTGAAAAGACAGAAAAATTAGAAGGAGATCTGGGTTAGAAATAAACTTAACATTTTTTTTTTTTTAATGTTTTATTTATTTCTAGGAGAGAGAGAGAGAGAGAGAGACAGCGTGAGCAGGGGAGGGTCAGAGAGAGAGGGAGTCACAGACTGAAACAGGCTCCAGGCTCTGAGCTGGCAGTCAGCACAGAGCCCGACGCGGGGCTCGAACCCACGAACCGCGAGATCATGACCTAGCGAAAGTCGGACGCTCAACCGACTAAGCCACCCAGGCGCCCCAACATTTTTTTAACATTTTGAGATACAACAGTTGTACAACCCATTCAAAAAGTTCTGTGGACAGAAATATGAAGCTAAAACAAAAGGGAAGGCTTAAAATATTGATTCCAGAGTCTTAGTAATAACGTCATAAAAAATAAATGATCTTGGGGCGCCTGGGTGGCTTAGTCGGTTAAGCGTCCGACTTTCGCTTAGGTCATGATCTCGCGGTTCGTGGGTTCGAGCCCCGCGTCGGGCTCTGTGCTGACTGCCGGCTCAGAGCCTGGAGCCTGTTTCAGTCTGTGACTCCCTCTCTCTCTGACCCTCCCCTGCTCACGCTGTCTCTCTCTCTCCTAGAAATAAATAAAAATATTAAAAAAAAAAAAAATGATCTTGCCAAACAAGAATAGACTTAAGAAGACAAAAGGCATAACTTCAGAGATTATCCACAGTTATGATGAAAAACACAGCCAAAGAAAAGAACAACTCAAAAGATAAATCAAATAGTTTAAGTAATAGCACAATAGAGGGGAAAGGAGAAAAGTTTTAAGTACGAAGTGATCTAAACTATTTGAATCTCCAAATAGATGGAGAGGAGAAAGTGAAAGCCAAGGATTAAACAGAAGGCATTCATTAGCAAAATTCAAGATGGCAAGTTCAATGGGGATTGCAAAAGTCCTTATAAAAACAAACAAAACAAAACAAAAACTTCCAAGGCCCGTGTTTGTAACTGAAATAGCACCAAATAAAAAAAATTAATTTCCAAAAGAACAACTGAAAACCATCATAACTAATATTTTAAAAGAACAAGTATTTCACTTAGAATATATTTCTATTTCTTGGTTTTCTACAAGGTAGACATAATGGTTAAGTTTTTATTTACAACAAACTAGCATTCAGTGCCTTACCAACTTCAACAACTTTGATAAGCATTTTTAGTAAGTTAGGACTGCTCTGCTGAATATCTTCTACCACTAAGCTATTCCTTACTACACAGAAGCCATCACTTCTCAGTACAGGCAGAACAGAGGGCTAACTGGGTCACTAACTCTCATACAACATAACAGTCCGGTTATATTCAAGTTCCCTAGAAGACAGTAAAGTTGTGACAAGTCTGCAAAGTGATCAGGTAGATACTCTGTCTTCCTGTTCTTGGCCAGCTCCTCTAAATATGTGCCAAGTATTGATGAGCTTTAAAGTAGCAGACTATAAATTCAAGGCACTTTCAGATTCAGACAATGGCAAAGTTGAAAAGATTGGAAAGCTAAGGCAAGTTTTCCTCCTGCCTACCTTACATAACAGGTCATAACAAAGAGATGCAGGGACCTGGAAAAAGTTGAAGACATACTGGAATTAGGAGGATGTAGCAAGTAGTAATTTTGGTGTCTATAGACAGTAAGTAATGATACTAACTTCTCTCTTCATCTTTCATTTCAAGAATGAGGAGGTTATCATCCTTATTTCAGTAATTATTCTTATAACCAGTAATTTCTATTGTTCTCTCACATAATTCTTTTTAAAATTTTTTTTAATGTTTTATTTATTTTTGAGAGAGAGAGAGACAGCATGAGCAGGGGAGAGTCAGAGAGAGACGGAGACACAGAATCTGAAGCAGGCTCCAGGCTCTGAGCTAGCTGTCAGCACAGAGCCCAATGCGGGGCTCGAACCCACAAATCGTGAGATCATGACCTGAGCCGAAGTCAGATACTTAGCCGACTGAATCACCCAGGCGCCCCGTTCTCTCACATAATTCTTTTAACAAGTGACAAAAAACATGGGTGATGCAAATGTTGGTTCCATTAATGTTTGTACCATTAAACATTATACTATACTAGGGGTGCCTGGCTAGCTCACTCATTAGAGCATGCAACTCTTAATCTCAGGGTCATGAGTTCAAGCCCATGGTTGGATATGGAGCCTAATTAATTAAACACACACACACACACACACACACACACACACACACACACAGCTATTTAAAAAAATATCTTAGAGAAAAATATGAAAAATTTCAGTCCTGGAAAATTTCTTTTCAAGAAAAATCAATTCACAGAGGACTCTTCCTATGAGATATCAAAATGGATTTTACAGGGCGCCTGGGTGGCTAATCGGTTAAGTGTCCAACATAAACTTAGGTCATGACTCACAGTTTGTAGGTTCAAGCCCCGCATCAGGCTCTCTGAAGTCAGTGCAGAGCCCAGATCTCCCTCACTCTCTGCCCCTCCCTCAAGGTTCTTGTGCGCTCTTGCTCTCTCTCTCTCTCAAAAATAAACATTTAACAGGGTTGAGGGGCCAACATGGCAGAGAAGTACGGGGATCTGAAGTTCCCTAGTCTCTAAAACAAAGCAATGTTGATGCTAAAGGACTCTGAACTCCGAAAGTCCAGGAGGCAAAAAGACAATCTCTTCCTGGGACCCACCAGGAAAACCTGACAGAACAAGACTACTTCAACGATCAAATCAAAGCTCACCTAGTGAAGGGTTAAAAACATCACTGCAAGTAGGGAGATAAAGTAACCAGAGTCACAACAACAGGCAGCAAGTAACGCTCTCCAAAAAACACTTCATGAAGGGTAGGGCCTAGGATAGCGTATGACCCTTCTTTAACATAGTAGTGCTCACAGGTACAGGACACATAATAAGCTTTTAAAATACATAAGGGACAGAAAACTAGTCAAAAATCACAAAACAGAAGAATTCTCCTCAAAAGAAATTCCAGGAAGAAATGACAGCTAAAGAATTGATCAAAACAGATATAAACAATATAATTGAACAAAAATTTAGAATAATAGTCATAAGATTAATCGCTGGACTTGAAAAAAGCATAGAAAACAACAGAATCTATTGCTGCAGAGATCAAGGAACTAAAATATAGTCATGATGAATTTAAAAATGTGGTAAATGAGGGGAAAAATGAACTAGAGGCAGTGACAGCAAGAATTGAAGAGGCAGAGGGAAAATAGGTGAAATAGAATATAAAATTATGGAAAAAGATGAAGCTGACAAAAAGAGAGGTGAAAAAATTTTGGATAATGAGCAGAGAATTAGAGAACTAACTGATTTGATAAAACGGAACAATATCCATATCATAAGAGTTCCAAAAGAAGAAGAAAAGGGCAGAAGGTGTGCTTGAACAAATCATAGCTGAGACCTTCACCAATCTCGGGAAGGAAAGAGACATTGAAACTCAGGAGGCACAGAGAACTCCTTTCAGATGTAACTTGAATCAATTTCCTGCATGACATATCATAGTTAAGCTATGATACAAAGATACATAGATAAAGAGAGAATTCTGAAAGCAGCTAGGTATAAACAGACCTTAACCTACAAGGGTAGTAGGTAAGGGTAGTAGCAGACCTATCTACTGAAACTTGGCAGGACAGAAAGGAGTGACAGGAAATTTTCAATGTGATGAATAAGAAAAATATGAGGACAAGAAACCTTTATCCAGCAAGGCTGTCATTCAGAATAAAAGGAGATAAAAGTTTTCCCAGACAAACAAAAGCTGAAGGAGTTCATCACCACTAAACCAGCCCTACAAGAGATCCTAACGGGGAATCTGTGAGTGTTGCAAAGACCACAGAGGAACAGAGACATCACTACAAGCATAAAACCTACAGATAACAGGATAACTCTAAGTCCTCATCTTTCAATAGTAACACTGAATATAAACAAACTAAATGTTCCAATCAAAAGACATAGGGTATCAGAATGGATTAAAAAAAAAAAAGACCTATCTATATGCTGTCTACAAGAGACCCATTTTTAGACCTGAGGACATTCAGATTCAAAGTGAGGGGATGGAGAACCATCTATCATGCTACTGTATGTATACTTGTAACAGACAAACTAGATTTTAAACTAAAGACTGTAACAAGAGAAGAAGGGCATTATATAATAATTACAGGGTCTATCCACCAAGAAGAGCTAACAATTATAAATGTTTATGCACCAAACCTGATAGCACCCAAATAAATAAAACAACTAAAACCAAACATAAGCAATCTTATTGGTAAGAATGTGGTAATTGCAGGGGACTTTAACACTCCAGTTACGGCAATGGACAGATCATCTAGACAGAAAATCAATAAAGTGACAATGGCTCTGAATAAGACACTGCACCATATGGACTTGACAGGTATATTTAGAACTTTTCATCCTAAAGCAGCAGAATATATTTTCTTCTCAAGTGTACATGGAACATTCTCCAAGAAAGATCACATACTGGGTCACAAAGCAGCCCTCAATAAATACAAAATAACTGAGATCATACTATACACACTCAGATTAAATGCTGTAACTTTGAAATCTACCACAGGAAAAAGTTTGGAAAGCCTCCAAATTCATGGAGGTGAAAGAATATCCTACTAAAGAATGAATGGGTCAACCAAGCAATTAAGAAGAAATTAAACAATATATGAAACAAATGGAAATGATAACCCAACAGTCCAAAACCTTTGGGATGCAGCAAAGGCAGTCCTAAGAGAAAAATACATTGCAATTCAGGCCTAGCACAAAAAACAAGACGAATCCCAAATACAAAATCTAACAGCACACCTAAAGAAACTAGAAGCAGAACAACAAAGAATCCTAAACCCAGCAGAAGAGAAATAATATAGATAATAGCAGAAATAAACAATATAGAATACAAAAAAAAAGTAAAACAGATCAATGAAACTAAGAGTTGGTTTTTTGAAAAAATAAACATAACTGATAAACCCCTAGCCAGACTTTTCAGAAACAAAAGAGACAGGACCCAAATAGATGAAATCACAAATGAAAATGGATTTATTACAACAAATCCCTCAGAAACACAAGCAATTATGAGAGAATACTATGAAAAACTATATGCCAACAAACTGGACAACCTGGAAGAAATGGACAAATTTCTAGACACCCACACACTACCAAAACTCAAACGGTAAGAAATAGAAAATTTGAACAGACCCATAACTAATGAAGAAATGGAATCAGTTATCAAAAATCTCCCAACAAATAAGAGTCCTGGATCAGATGGCTTCCCTGGGGAATTCTACCGGACATTTAAAGCAGAGTTAATACCTATCCTTCTCAAGCTGTTCCAAAAAAACAAAACAAAACAAAACAAAAAACAGAAATGGAAGGAAAACTTCTGGACTCATTCTATGAAGCCAGCATTATCTTGATTCCTAAACCAGAGAGAGACCCCACAAAAAAAGGGGAACTACAGGCCATCAATCCCTGATGGACATGGATGCAAAAATTCTCAACAAGATACTAGCAAATCAACTAGCAAATCAAGATACTTCAACAGCATATAAAAAGAATTATCCACCATGATCAAGTGGGATTCATTCCTGGGATGCAGGGCTGGGTCAATAATCGTAAATCAATCAATGTGATACATCACATTAATAAAAGAAAGGATAAGAATCACATAATTCTGTCAATAGATGCAGAAAAATCATGTGACAAAACACAACATCCTTTCTTAATAAAAACCCTCAAGAAAGTTGGGATAGAAGAAACATGACTAAGTATCATAAAAACCATGTATGAAAAGCCAATAGCTAACCTCAACCTCAATGGGGAAAACAGAGAGCTTTCCGCCTGAGATTAGGAACACGACGGGAATGTCCACTCTCACCACTGTTGTTTAACATAGTGTTGGAAGTCCTAGCATCAGCAATCAGACAGCAAAATGAAATAAAAGGTATCAAAGCTGGCAAAGAAGAAGTCAAACCTTCACTTTTTACAGACGACAGGATATGTACAAGGACAACCTGAAAGACTTCACCAAAAGACTCCCAGAAATGATAAATGAATTCAGCAAAGTCTCAGGGTGCAAAATCAATGTACAGAAATCAGTTACATTTTTATAAACCAACAATGATGCAACAGAAAGAGAAATAAAGAAACTGATCCCAATTATAATTGCACCAAGAACCATAAAATATCTAGGAATAAACCTAAACAAAGATGTAAAAGACTTGTATGCTGAAAACTATAGAAAGCTTATGAAGGAAACTGAAGAAGACACAAAAACATTCCATGCTCATGGATTGGAAGAATAAATACTGCTAAAATGTCAATACTACCCAAAGCAATCTACACATTCAATGCAATCCCAATAAAAATTACACTGACATTCTTCTCAAAGCTAGAACAAACAATCCTAAAATTTCTGTGGAATCACAAAAGACCCCAAGTAGCCCAAGTAATATTATACGGAGCTCCCCACTTCTCCACCATCTTGCCTCCTCCTCTCTTAGCCAAAGTAATACTGAAGAAGAAAACCAAGGTGGGAGGCATCACAATCCCAGACTTTAGCCTCTTCTACAAAGCTGTAATCATCAAAACAGTATGGTACTGGCACAAAAACAGATACACAGACCAATGGAATAGAATAGAGAACCCAGAATTGGACCCACAAATGTATGGCCAAGTAATCTTTGACAAAGCAGGAAAGAGTACCCAGTGGAAAAAAGACAGTCCCTTTAGCAAATGGTGCTGGGAGAACTGGACAGCAACATGCAGAAGAATGAAACTAGACCACTTTCTTATAACCATACACAAAAATAAACTCAAAATGGATGAAAGACCTAAATGTGAAATAGGAAGCCATCAAAACCTTACAGGAGAAAGCAGGCCAACAACCTTTTTGACCATAGCCACAGCGATTTCTTTCTTGACGTCTCCAAAGGCCAGAGAATAAAAAGGAAAAATGAACCATTGGGACCTCATCAAGATAAAAAGCTTCTGGACTGCAAAGGAAACAATCAACAAAACTAAAAGGCAACCAACGGAATGGGAAAAGATATTTGCAAATGACATGTTAGATAAAGGGTTGGTATCCAAAATCTATAAAGAACTTACCAAACTCAAAAACAATCCAGTGAAGAAATGGGCAGAAGACATGAACACAAGCTTTTCCAAAGAAGACATCCAGATGGCCAACAGACAACATGAAAAGATGCTCAATGTCACTCATCATCAGGGAAATACAAGTCAAAGCCACACTGAAATACTGCCTCACATTGAACATAGTGGCTAAAATGAACAAATCAGGAGACTACAGATGCTAGCAAGGATGTGGAGAAACGGAAACCCTCTTGCACTGTTGGTGGGAATGCAAACTGGTGCAGCTGCTCTGGAAAACAGTGTGGAGGTTCCTCAAAAATTTAAAAATAGAACTACCTATGACCCAGCAATAGCACTACTATGAATTTATCCAAGGGATACAGGAGTGCTGATTCATAGAAGCACATGTACCCCAATGTTTATAGCAGCGCTTTCAACAATACCCAAATCATGGAAATAGTCTAAATGTCCATCAACTGATGAATAAAGAAGATGTGGTTTATATATATAATGGAATACTACTTGGCAACGAGAAAGAATGAAATCATGCCATTTGCAGCAACATGGATGGAACTGGAAGGCATTATGCTGAGTGAAATAGAGAAGGACAGATACCATATGTTTTCACTCATATGTGGAACAGGAGAAATTTAATAGAAGACAATGGCGGAAGGGAAGGGGAAAAAATAATTTCAATCAGAGAGGGAGGAGGCAAACCATGAGACTTAAATACAGAGAACAAACTGAGGGTGGATGGGGAAGGAGAGGGGAAAATGGGTGATGAGTATTGAGGGGGGCACTTGTTGGGATGAGCACTGGGTGTTGTGTATAAACGATGAACCACAGCTAATCACCCCAAAAATCAAGAGCACACTGTACATATTGTATATTAGCTAATTTGACAATAAATTATATTTTATAAATCTATATAAATATATAATTTTGAGAACAGAGTTGTCTAAATCTTAGTCCTAGTGCTATCATAAATATACACATAAAACAAATTGTTATATATCACCTATATAAACTTATACATAATAAAATTATATTTATAAGTTGATACTTTATACATGCAATGGTCTTATATACATCACAAAAGTAAAAGTAAACAGAGATTTTAAAATAATTTTTTAAAAAACCAAGAATATACAAAGTTGTAATATTTTTATTCCTTCACCCCAATCATCCTGCTGGGGTGAAAACTATACTCTGAAGACCACACTGTAGTCATAATCACCTGCAGTTCTCAGAAACACTACATGTCATACCTTGCATTCACTATATGTTAAGTTTTCTACAATGCCCCCCTGAAGCCCTCCAAAAAAAAAATCCAGCAGCAATCTTCAACTCCTTCAATAATTATTCAAGTATAAATGTTTTTATGTTATCTTTTACCTAATCTCTTTCCGCCTTCTCATTTCCTCCTCTCACTTGCCATCCCCACACTTATTCCCATTCAGATTTAGGTCTCCCTCTTAAATTCCCCTTGTACCTATTTGTATGTTCATTATAGAATCATTATCTGTTTAACTTTCTGTTTCTCTACTCAACTATAAACCACTTAAGGGCACAGGATTTATCTTTTGATCTCAGGGAGTTGAATGTCTACCTTTGGCAGATACTTATTTGCACAATTAAATAATCTAGACTAATACTGATAGTACAAATGACTAGACTGAGATTCAAATTAAACACTGTGTCCATAGTCCATTTGCACAATTAAATAATCTAGACTAATACTGATAGTACAAATGACTAGACTGAGATTCAAATTAAACACTGTGTCCATAGTCCAGGGTACTAAAGCTATTGGTACTAAATGATACTGTGGCATTTTCTTAATGTACCTTATTTCTTGCTCCCTAAAAGCTCAGCAATATATGGAGCAGCTATAAAGTTCTCTTTACAGTAATCTAAAAATGAAAATTCAGTACTTTACAAATATATATTAAACAAAAGAAAACTTAATATCTAAGAGATATTTTTTATTACTAAATTACCACATACCATGTATTTTCAAATAAGGTATCTGAGTCAACTGCCAAAAATCATACTCATGTGCCCAGTCCACAGAATGCTGTTATGGGAACCTATACCAGTTAATTTATACCAGTTGTAATCCACACTTTTCTCAAAGTATGCCCACTCACAGTATTTATTTAGTAATAACACAGATTTTAGGCTATTAAAGAAATGAATTCCTAGTATCTGCAAATGTGGTCTGGAAAACTTCTTATTTACAAAACGTTTACCTACATCAAATACAATAAAATGAAGGTCTCAAAACCTTATCTGTCTGAGACCATCGTATTAGTTTTTGCTACTAAAATGCAAGAATTTTATCTCTTGAACTAATAATGTTAGAAGTACATTATTATGTTTATAACAATAGAATGTTTTAAGTTTAATTTTCTTTAATGTTAATTTCTGACAGAGAGAGGGAGAGAGAGACAGAGTGCGAGCAGGGGAGGGGCAGAGAGAGAGGGAGACACAGAACCCGATGCAGGCTCCAGGCTCCAAGCTGTCAGCACAAAGTCCAATGTGGGGCTGGAACTCACGAACTACGAGATCATAACCTTGGCAAAAGTCAGGCGCTTAACCAATGAGCCACCCAAATGCCCCTTAAATTTAATTTCTAAGTATGGATGCTATTAGACCATATGAGAATACACCATTCTGAGAATCTGCCACCAGGAATCATTGTAAGTATTCAGAAATTAACATTATGTACAACAGTCTCCTGCTCTTTTGTAGGACTCAAAAGATATTTATTATACACACAATACTTTTGAAAGCACCTGTAATTCATCCAAACCAATATGCTACTTCTTAGTACTTTCATACAATCTCATTCTAAAGCCCTGTTTCCTCATCTGTAAAATTGGATGCTTGACTAGATGAATGCTATAGTGTCTTCCAAGTCTAAAATCTTGTGACATCAACTTGGGGTATATTTTATCACTTAAACATAGTGATATGTGAATGGACTGGTTTTTTTTTATGTGAATCATATCTATAATGAATCTGTGGAGGCAACAGTAACAAACACACAAGTATAATATCATTAATAAAGTATTAAAAGTAAACCTGTGAATAATCATTACCAAATGATTGTATTTTATGAAAGGATTCAAGGAGGAATTCCTTAAATAAAGGTCCTCTAATGAGTCAAGCACTAGGTTGACTACTGTTTTCAGTGAAAGAAGTCACTGATAACCTTGAAAACATCATATGGGAAGTCAATGATATATTACACTATTTTTAAATTACCATTGTAAATACAGAACCAGGGATCCCTGGGTGGCTCAATCAGTTAAGAGTTAAACTCTTGATTTAGGCTCAGGTCATGATCCCAAGGCAATGGTATTGAGCCCAAAGTCAGGCACTGCACTAAGTGTGGAGCCTGCTTAGATTCTCTCTTTTCCTCTCTCTCAAAAATTAATTAATTAAAATAAAATAAATAAAAATAAAATAAAATAAATCAAGGACCAAAAATCTACAACTTCTCAGAAGCTATTCCATAAAAGCACTAGTATAAGACCCAATTAGATACAAGGAAAATACTCATTTATTCAGCGACTATTGCTAATATTGTAATGGTTACAACTTACATCAGACTAACTACGGAACTGACACTGTTGTGCTCACTTTGGCAGCACATATACTAAAATTGGAACCGACACTGTTGACTTTATATTTATTAATTCATTTAATCCAACAGCAACCCCATGAGATACTATTATTATCTGAAGCCAAAAAGGTAGTGACTTGTTCAAGTTCACTAAGCTAGTAAAGAATCAAATTACTATTTCACTTCAACTACCATTTCCAACATTCAATTATTTTTCTATTCATGAAGAATTTCCACTTGAGAAATCTGGTGCACATCAAATATAGGTTTATAAATATGTTTACCTTAGTATCTCTTGTGTTACATTATTTCTTCTAAGGAACAATAACTGACTCTGGCTATTTGAGTGGATGATACCAAGAGCACAGTGCCATCTGAAATGACTATGATTTCTGGTAGAATAAACACAAATGTCTAAACGTTTTAAAAATTTTGTGTTGATGCATCCACTATTATCGTTAAAATTCAGTCTGCTCATGCGAAGCTGAGAGAACAGATCAGAAATACGACAGAGTAATCAATCATTTAAAAACAATCCTTAAATTTCCGACGTCGGCATGGGTTGTGAAAAGATACACTTTTTAAACAGTTTGAAACGTCCATCTTTCTACATGAGACAAACACATTTTTCCAACGATATTTCATCCTAAATCCTTTTTCTAATGTCAAGGTAAAATTGTCTAAAAGTTGCGGGTCCATCTTCCACCTCACTAAAACTCTCCCTCTAACCTACCCCGTAATTCCTCCTATAGTCAATATTTTACTTTACATCTACAAACTTTACGTGTTCTTCTGGGCTCAGAACTCGACTCCCTTTCAGCTTTCCATTTGGGTAATGCGTAGATTCAGCCCACACCCACCACACCTCTGCAGCCCCCACTCAGGGCTGCTCCTCCTCCCGGGGTTCTGCAGCACCAACTCTACACGTATCAGCTACGCCCCCTATCCCAACCCATCTTCGGACACGTGCGAGGATGTTTGTGTCACTCCATCAGTCCCACTGGGGACAGGACTCACTTACCGAGAAAGAAGCGCCAACTTTTGCTCCAGCATCATCTCCAGCTTTTGGCCCTGTTTGGAGATCCAATGGTCCACTCCATGCAGGCGGTAGCATGTCTCCAGCATCAACCTGAAGTCAGCCACGAACTCGGTGATGCCCCGATACTGGCCGCTGGCGAACTTCTCCTCCATCTTCAGCAGACACACGCCCTGCCCGAGCTGCTGCGGGAGGGCGCGACCGCCCCGGCCCCCGCTGCGCGGCCCCTCGGCCACCTCATCCTCCCCGATGGCAACGCCCCCCAAGGGCTGCAGGAAGGGGGCAGTGAGGCCCCGGTGCTTCTCCTGCAAGAACTCGCCCAGAATGCGGTAGCCCTGCTGCAGCTCGTAGGTCAGCTCCTGCTCCTTGCAGCCACCGCCCACGACCACCATCGCTTCTTCCTCCTCCTCTTCGTCGTCCTCATCCTCCCGCAAGGGGGCACTGCTCCCTTGAGTCGGCCCTGAGGCCGGGACCGCCACTGCCATCTCCTCATAATCCTCTTCCTTGGCCGCTGGTGGCGGCCGCTCCTCCTCCCCGGCAGGCTCCATCTCCCCCGGCGTCTCGGGCACGCTCATGGCCCCGGAAGAACCACGCTGGGGCGTGTGAAGAGGCAGCTCCAGGCGCCAGGGAACGCGTGAGAGCA